>NC_134485.1:259039299-259049299 GCF_040206685.1 Ascaphus truei | reverse complement strand
TACATATATATATATATATATATATATATATATATATATATATATATATATATATATATATATATATACAGTTGTGTGAAAAAGAAAGTATATACATCTGTTCCTTAGCAGGTCTTAAAATTAGGTAAGAGAAATCAAAGAGTGAACTCCCAGAAACTGATGCTCCAAATCGTGCACATATAACATCCACAATACATCCCAATGATAAATGTACAAATGAATCCTTTTAGAAGCGCTCGTGCTCAGTGTCCAGATAATAAAGTATATGGGTAAAGGAGTGAGTCTGTGTATCTAAGACTGACCAACGGGAAGGGGCTAGAATGTGGTAAGGAGAAAAAGACAAAGCAGTAAAGCTGTGTTCCCTGCATGGAAGTATATTGTGGCTAACCGCAACTACTCTCCGCCACTGCCTTCACTAAACCCGGCGTCTCATACACAGTCACAGACCCTCAAAGCAACAAGAGTACTCACAGTCTTGACTCGTCGAGTTCAGTCCTCAGGAAGATAAAAACGGAAATGCTGATCAGGCTCCAGCCGGGTATAATGGTAAGTAGAAAAAAAGGTATTAGGCGGTTCACAGATCACTCGAAATCTAACATGAAAAACGGGAGTAATAAGAATGTAAAATTTAGGCACGATGAGAAACAAGCCCCCTCCAGGGAATGGATACCAAGGGAACATGAACACCACAGAGAGACAAATACATACCACGATAGAGATACCAAGCGATCTGACACACATAGAAGAGATGAAGAGAGAAGAGATGAAGAGAGATGAAGAGAGAAAACAATACAGACAGGGACACCAATACGACGACCAATGGAAACACAAATCATACACCACTAAACACAGCGACTATCATGACTACCACCACAGGGCTAGATCACCCCTAGACAACCACAGAGCAAGATCTCCAATAGAACAGAGGGAAAACAGATATGAAAGGGAACGCAGTCCAAGGAGAGAACCAAGGTCACCACCCACACACTCAAGACATTCGGGGCCTTTTTTAGAGAACGCCCCAGGGAGGAAAGCCCCCCCCCCTAACAACACAGAACAGATATCTACTTCTAGAAGGACAGAGAGAACAAGACTCCCCAAACACAAGGGCCAGAAAAAGACCACACGAGGAAAACGGGGAGGAAGAAACCAGCAGAAAAAGACCAGCAACACAATAGAGAATAGCAACATATTCAACTTAAGCAAAAAGAGTCTGAATGCCGAGGAGTGTAGTCTTATTAAAAAAGGCCTTAACTTTGCACCAGCGGCTGCAGCAAGCGGTTTCAACCTATACATAGACGCACACAAATGTATACGACAACTCACACTGAAAAAATTCTTCCTATCCAAGGATGCCCAAAGTAGGGGAATCACGAACAACAGCACACCGTCAACAATAGAACAAGACACTTTCAAACATACATCCCTAAAAGAAAAATCTAAATTCTATCCAAGTTGGGCTAAAAGCCATAACATAGAGACGTTCCATCAAAAAATACAGGAAGACTTCGATAAACTAACACAAGACAATAAAAGTAAAATTAAACACAACCTAACCCTCAAAGAGAAGACTGCACTAAAACAACTAGAAGACGACAAGTCAATAACCATCAAACAAGCGGACAAAGGGGGGGGAATAGTCATTATGGATACCACAAACTACAGAAAAGAAGCAGACAGGATCCTCTCAGATGCTACAACATATGAGAATCTAAAAATAAATCCCCACAAAAACTTCTGCACAGAGTACCTAAACCACATAGATAAAGGTAAAGCAATAGGGGTCATAAATTCAAAAGAATACGAATATTTGAATGTCAAATTCCCCGTGATGCCCATTTTCTACTTCCTTCCCAAAATACACAAAAGCCTAACAGCGCCACCAGGTAGACCAATCATCTCGGGTATAGGCTCTCTAACTTCAAGACTATCAGAATACATAGACATTTCCCTACAACCCTATGTCGTGGAGATGAAATCGTATCTTAGAGACACAACACAAACAATCAATCTGATAGAACAAACAACATGGAGCCCAGATTTTACACTATGCACATGTGATGTGACATCCCTATACACATCCATCAATCACGAGGACGGCATTTCAGCCATAGATAGGACACTCAGCAACGACCCAAACATGCATATAGAACAAAAAACTTTTATTTTAGAAAGTATTAACTTTATTTTAAAACACAACCTTTTTAACTTCGATGGGAAGCATTTCCTACAAAAATGTGGCACCGCAATGGGTACAAAATTTGCACCCAGCTATGCCAATCTTTTCATGGACATCTGGGAACAGGACAAAATTTGGTCCCCACACGAATTCAGCGCTGATCTAGCGCTATGGCGAAGATATATTGATGATATCTTCTTCATCTGGAAAGGAAGCGAGGTAGATCTCAAACGCTTTCTGGAATACATCAATAACAATGAGATTAATCTAAAATTTACAGCATGCACAAACCAAGTCTCAGTAGACTTCTTGGATCTTACTATCTATGTAGAGAATAACACACTCAAAACCAAAACATTCTTCAAGAAGGTAGATTGCAATAATTACCTACTGCGAACAAGCTGCCACCACAGAAAGTGGCTATCCAATATACCCCCAGGACAATTCCGCCGAATCAGGCGGAATTGCAGCGATAGTAACGTCTTTAGAGAACAAGCAGATATTCTAAAAGGTAGGTTTGTTAATAAAGGATACAATAAAAACACATTAGAAGAATCCATTAATAAAACAGGCCTCCTACACAGAACAGACATTCTTAAAACATCACAAAAGCAACAAAGAGACGATTTTAATGCCCCATTTTTAACTCAGTATAGCCAGGATTCAGGTAAAATACAACAAATCCTAAATAAACACTGGCACCTTCTACTAGGGGATGACACTCTTAAAAATTACCTCCCAGAAAGACCCAGGGTCATTTTTAAAAGAGCTGACAATATAAAAACCAAACTAGCACCCAGTCTCTTCAGATCAGACAATACCAAAAAGGAACAAAGTTGGCTATCTACAGCAAAAGGTTTTTTCAAGTGCAGCACCTGCAAAGCTTGCAAACAGGGCTCCAGTGACAAAATCAACTTTTCATCACAAGTCACAGGTGAACAATTCAAAACTGCACAGTTCATCAATTGCAAGAGCGATTACGTAGTTTATCTACTAAACTGCCCCTGTGGACTACAGTATGTCGGCCGTACCAGCAGACCATTAAAGGTTCGTATACTAGAGCATATTGGGAACATCCGACGACAGCTAATGACCCACAGCGTGTCCAAGCATTTTTCACTCCAGCACCAGGGAGATCCCTCCGGCCTCACCTATAGAGCCATAGAACAGATCCCCCCCCTCTGGCGAGGGGGTGATAGACTAACCAAACTAGCCAAAAAGGAAACTTTATGGATCTACAAATTAAAGACGCTAGCACCCCTAGGACTTAACATAGATATAGACATTGGGGCTTTTCTAGAATAAATTCATTTTATTTCATTTCATTTTTATTTCATTTTACCTTATGGTACTTGTATTGTATTTTAATTGAGGTCCACCTTATCATGATATACTAATTTTGTTTTTTCTTCTCCTTCTTCTGCTTTTTCTTCTTTCTCTTTTTCTTTTACTCCTCATTTTTCTCCTTTTTCTCCCCCTCTCTCTCTCGTTCGGTTCTCTTCTCCTCTTCTCTCTCCCCTCCTTTTCCTTATCCCACCCACTTTATTCCCTTTTTCCTCTCCCCCTCCCTTGTACCAGCACCGCCGCAACTTTGAGGATCCATCATTGCTTGTATTTATCTCATTGTACCAACAAGAATACATAGAATGTCTGCCTATGTTTAGCTTAACGCACTAAACACACAGCAACATAGCGAATAAGTACTGTGACCCTGGAATCGAATCCCCGATGCACCACATACAACCACACATGCAAAATTCAAAAGTCTGAGAATACCTTAAATGCAAAACTATACACCATACAGATATCACTATATTTTAAGAAAATTTTCCAAACAAACCACAAGGGGGGAACAAAAACTTTTAAAACTATTCTTTATCATCTGGGCAATCCAGCACATTTTTAATTCAGAGCCTTAATGAAGACACATGTGATGCGACCAAATTACCACACATGGACTTTTCCTAGCTAGTTATCTTATTAAGTATTCTACTAGCTATTTCTATTGGAACATTTCAATCAGGGAAATTTTTTCCACTGTTTTTTACAACTTAGCCCCCTTTTTTCTTACTATATAGTCTTTTATAACCATATTACCATTTTTTAACTATCCAAACACCAGCTATAGGGCTGGCATACATAATAGAGCCATACATACACTCTTTGGGATTCACTTAAAAGGTTGTAATAAAACACAATTCTGCAACTGCACTCATTTTAAGCTAATTGTTTAAAGATGTGTTTGCATTATCCTAATTACTGAACTGCCTAAACAATATGTGAGACAATCAGGATCCAAGTAATCTACTATGCAGAATTGATGACATGTGTGCATAATTAATTGTTGAACATATTATTACCACTGTATAAATCATGCATCCGCATTTTTTTCACTTTTTAATCATTCTTTATAGTCAATGTACAATATGTATAATACCCACTATTAAATAAAGGGTGTTTTCATCGTGTAACTCCTTGAAACACTAATTGATTGCAATCAACCAATTAACTAGGTTTCAAGCCTATAAGAAGGGAAGACACAGGGCATCCGGCAGGAACCTGACGAAGCATCACTGCGAAACGCGTAGTTCCCTGCCGGAGCCCATTGCCTGAAGGACCCAGCCAGCCTGCTGACATCCGTTAAGCCCTCCTCTTCCGGTCCCGCCATCGGACGTGAGCACGGGAGGTATACTGGTCGGAGGAGTGTGAACGGACGATCGGGCTGAAACTGGGCTGCTGCCCAAGCTGTATCGTAAGTGTTATTTCTGTTTTCTGTTTTTTGCACTTAATAAATTCCATTTCTACTTACTCACCGTGTCTGGCCCTTTTTTATTCCAAATTGGGCACCCGGGAGATAAGTCACTTACATACTGCCTCCATTGGGAGGGGGAGGAAGCCATATTGCTTCTGGCAGCACTTATATAAAGTAAGACTGCCCATTATACTCTGCGAATCAGCACTACCACCCCTGTCAGACAGCAGGATATACAGAAACCTGCTAATCACCCGCTCTTACCCCCCCTTTTTATATATCACCATCCCCACCTTAGATCAGTCCTAAAATAACAGATCCCCATTTTTTAACTTATGAAAAGTTTTTATTCCAGCTATCCACTTAAGCATTTTATTTAAACCTTATTTTATTAAATATTAAATATTTTAGGTAACAACATTTTATTACTGCATAATGTACTGTTTGCCTATCTAAACACTAATCACGTGTTCCTTATCCTCTCATTTCATCCTGTGAGCAAAATCCCGTGCGCTGACCAACCCACCATCTCCACGGTTCACAGCTACCGCAGGGGTACAAAAACTGGTATCCAAGCGCAATCAAAATAAAAGGTTGTTTATTAAGTGCATACACATGAATCCTTCTGCTACAGAGAAAAACACTGACGCGTTTCGTCCACCAATGGGACTTTGTCAAAGAGTGACTGGTCTAGCCCACAGTAAAGCCTATATAGTGAACCTAAAGTTTTAATTGGAGGAGTTGAAAACACATATTAAAAACAGATTTAATATGTGTTTTCAACTGCTGTATATATGGTTCACAGTAAGCCTTGGTATATGTGATTACCTACATTGGGTTAAAATACTGATGTGCTTCCAAGGAAGCGATTAGTTGATTATTCTACAGGTGTGCATATCCATTGAACACCTCCAATTAAAACTTTAGGTTCACTATATAGGCTTTACTGTGGGCTAGACCAGTCACTCTTTGACAAAGTCTCATTGGTGGATGAAACGCATCAGAGTTTTTCTCTGTAGCAGAAGGATTCATGTGTATGCACTTAATAAACAACCTTTTATTTTGATTGCGCTTGGATACCAGTTTTTGTACCCCTGCGGTAGCTGTGAACCGCCTAATACCTTTTTTCTACTTAAAATTAGGTAAATACAACCTCAGATGAACAACAACACATGACATATTACGCAGTGTCATGATTTATTTAACAAAAATAAAGCCAAAATGGAGAAGCTATGTGTGAAAAACTAAGTACACATGTAAGAGGACATGTGCAGAGGTATGCAATGGAGACTGTTTTAAGGTGAAATTAAATAAGGCTTTTATTGCGCCTGTTTCTTTAACATAAGAAAATCATCCAAACGTATGCAAATAAGGGGTCAAACAAAGCTTCTGTTCCACTTGGGAGTATTTCTAGTTAAACCTATGCAGTCAACAACTCCCTTTAGATTAGCATGTCTCCCAGCCCCAAACATATATCTTGATATGGGCAGATATACAAAAAGTCTTAGAAAGGAAAGTCTTATCTGTCTCTTGTAGGGGAAGGCTTCTTTGTTCTCGAGGTTTAGAAGTACTTTCCCCTGTGTCTTTCTGGCAGCGTGCAGTCTCTTCTGGCAGGCTCAAGACGTCTGTCTCCTTGTTCAGCTAACAGGTGTGCTAAGGAGTCTCACTTCCTGTCTCAGAGGCAGGCTTTTTCTAACACCTCTAATCAGCCAGGTGCTGGTCAATTAACCAGCACACTGCTGGATTAGAGGCAAGTTTTCTGAACAGGGTAAGTCCCCTGTTACAACACCCTTACTGCTACCATAGCAATTAAAATGCTAAGTAGCAGACAGGTGCTGCTAATCAAATGCCCTTGATTAATTGATCATAAGCAAGTGTGACCACCTCTATAAAAGCCAAAGTTTTAGCAGTTTGCTGGTCTGGAGCATTCAGGTGTGTCTTAACACAATGCCAAGGATGAAAGACATCAGCAATGATTTTAAAGAAGCAATTGTTGCTGCCCATCAATCTGGGAAGGGTTATAAATCCATTTCCAAACAATTCAAAGACCATCATTCTACAGTGAGAAAGATTATTCAAAAGTGAAAAACATTCAAGACAGTTGACAATCTTCCCAGGAGTGGACGTCCCAGGAAATTCACCCCAATGTCAGACAGTGCAATGCACAGAGAAATTGCAAAAAAAAACAAGAGTTACATCTCAGACTCTACAGGCCTCAGTTAGCATGTTAAATGTTAAAGCTCATGACAATACAATAAGAAAAAGACTGAACAAGTATGATTTGTTTGGAAGGGTTGCCAGGAGAAAGTCTCCTCTCTAAATAGAACATGGCAGCATGGCTTAGGTTTGCAAAGTTGCATCTGAACAAACCACAAGACTTCTGCAACAATGTCCTTTGGACAGACGAGACCAAAGTGAAGATGTTTGGTCAAAATGCACAGCGCCACGTTTGGCGAAAACCAAACACAGCATATCAGCACAAACACCTCATACCAACTGTCAAGCACAGTGGTGGAAGGGTGATGATTTGGGCTTGTTTCGCAGCCACAGGACCTGTGAACCTTGCAGTCATTGGGTCGACCATGAACTCCTCTGTATACCAAAGTATTCTAGAGTCAAATGTGAGGCCATCTGTCTGACAGCTAAAGCTTGGCCGAAATTGGATCATGCAACAGGACAATGATCCCAAGCACACCAGCAAATCTACAACAGGATGTCTGAAAAAGGAAAGAATCAAGGTGTTGCAATGGCCCAGTCAAAGTCCAGACCTCAACTCGATTGAAATGCTGTGGCTGGACCTTAAGAGAGCTGTGCATATACATATGCCCACAAACCTCAATAAACTGAAGCAACGTTGTAAAGAAGAGTGGGCCAAAATTCCTCCACAACAATGTGAGAGACTGATAAAGTCATACAGAAAACGATTACTTCAAGTTATTGCTGCTAAAGGTGGTTCTACAAGCTATTGAATCATAAGGTATACTTAGTTTTTCACACATAGCTTCTCCATTATGGCTTTATTTTTGTTAAATAAATCATGACACAGTGTAATATGTCATGTGTTGTTGTTCATCTGAGGTTGTATTTATCTAATTTTAAGACCTGCTAAAGAACAGATGATTGTTATTATGTCCTGATATGTAAAACCATGGAATTCAATGAGGGTGTACTTTCTTTTTCACACCACTGTGTATGTATATATATATATGTATATATATATATATATATATATATATATATATATATATATATATATATATATACATACATACACAGTGGTGTGAAAAAGAAAGTACACCCTCGTTGAATTCCATGGTTTTACATATCAGGACATAATAACAATCATCTGTTCTTTAGCAGGTCTTAAAATTAGGTAAATACAACCTCAGATGAACAACAACACATGACATATTACACTGTGTCATTATTTATTTAACAAAAATATATACATACAGGAGATCCCCTGAAGAAATCAGCTTAGTCTGAAGAAACGCGTAGGGACGTGTTATCACTGATATTTTACAAGTGCTTAGAACCAGTGTTAGTTCTGATAAGTGAAGCCAGATCCTGTCCCGGTGCATTGGGACTCTTTACCACGAAGGGAACTTACACCTAAGAGACGGGAGTTGCTGGAGGAACCTCTAAGGAGTAACACCATCCAGAGAGGCGTGACGTAAGTCCGGAGCTGTTCCAGTTGAGCAGAGGCGCCGTGGCGGCAACACACGACGGAGCATGAGTATTACTCATACAATGCTTTTAATATTTGAAATCTTGTGAGTTTTGAATCGTAATGTCCATGTTTTATTAAATTTTATCTGCGTTATCACACGAAGATCGGGCGCTTTTTCTTCTTCTTTTTTCTGTTAGGTCTGTCAAGTGAGGTTGTTGTGCTCAAAAAGAAGGCTGCCAGTATCTTGACAAATCATTGTCTGACTTTTTCCAGATCACATTATTGGTTTGGTATCTGATTGTTTTACATGGACATACATTAGTTATTTTTGATCATTTATTGTGTTTTTACATTGTTTTTCACATTATTCTTATATTTACAACTTTTCATTTTTTGCATTGTAATACTTTATAGTATATTACTATTTAGTGCACTGTGTATTTGTCAGTATTTAACATCATATTGTGGTTATTCTTTAACAAATTAGAGGTGTTTTATATATATAATTAACATCTAAATTACACACCATACTAGTTGTCACATCCAGTTATACCAGGCACAGTCTTTTCTTTCATATATATATATATATATATATATATATATATATATATAGTGTCCGACAATGCTATACATTTACACGCCCGGGGCGAGTGGATTTAACCTCCGGGCGAGTAAATATTGGCCCAAGCAGCACACGTGTGTTTTTTTAAATTTTCCCTACTCGCGCTGCTGTTTTTCCCCCTTTCGCGCTGGAGAGAAAAAAAAAAAGCCGAAGGCGGGTTCATGTTGTTGGGGGAGATTACCCCGCCTCCGGCTCTCTGAGCAGTGCCTTCGCTCCTCCCCCGCCTCTCAGCAACACTTTCCCTCCTCAGCGCTTTTACTCCTCCCCCTTCCGGCAGCCAGCCCCTTCCGCGCCTGTCTGCCACAGGCCCCTGCAGGGCCATCTGTCGCCTCCCCTTCCATCGGGCCATCCGCCACCCCCCCCCCCCCCCCACCCCCAATCTCTCCCGGCCTCAGTGACCCCTCCTCACCCCAATCTCTCCCGGCGTCCGTGACCCCCCCCTCACCCCAATCTCTCCCGGCCTCCGTGACCCCCCCTCACCCCAATCTCTCCCGGCCTCCGTGACCCCCCCTCACCCCAATCTCTCCTGGCATCCATGACCCCCCCTCACCCCAATCTCTCCCAGCCTCCGTGACCCCCACCTCACCCCAATCTCTCCCAGCCTCTGTGACCCCCCCCTCACCACAATCTCTCCCGGCCTCCGGGACCCCCCCTCACCACAATCTCTCCCGGCCTCCGGGACCCCCCCTCACCACAATCTCTCCCGGCCTCCGTGACCCCCCCTCACCACAATCTCCCCCTGACACCCCAAATCTCCACACTCACTCCCGATCTCGC
>NC_134485.1:258909299-259034299 GCF_040206685.1 Ascaphus truei | reverse complement strand
TGAGAAAGAGAGAGGTCTGAGAGAGAGAGGTTTGAGAGAGAGAGAGAGAGAGGTCTGAGAGAGAGAGAAGGTCTGAGAGAGAGAGGTCTGAGAGAGAGAGGTCTGAGAGAGAGAGGGAAGTCTGAGAGAGAGAGAGAGAGAGAGAGAGAGGTCTGAGAGAGGTTTGAGAGAGAGAGGTCTGAGAGAGAGGTCTGAGAGAGAGAGAGGTCTGAGAGAGAGAGGTCTGACAGAGAGGTCTGAGAGAGGTCTGAGAGAGAGAGAGGTCTGAGAGAGAGAGGTCTGAGAGAGAGGTCTGAGAGAGAGAGAGGTTTGAGAGAGAGAGAGAGAGAGGTCTGAGAGAGAGGTCTGAGAGAGAAAGAGAGGTCTGAGAGAGAGAGAGTGGTCTGAGAGAGAGGTCTGAGAGAGAGAGAGAGAGAGAGAGAGAGAGAGGTCTGATAGAGAGAGAGAAAGTGTGTGTCTGAGAGAGTGTGTCTGAGAGAGTGTGTCTGAGAGAGTGAGTCTGAGAGAGTGAGAGAGAGAGTGTGTCTGAGAGAGTGAGAGAGAGAGTGTGTCTGAGAGAGTGAGAGAGTGTGACTGAGAGAGTGAGAGTGTGTCTGAGAGAGTGAGATAGTGTCTGACAGAGTGTGTCTGAGAGAGTGAGTGTGCCTGAGAGAGTGTGTCTTAGAGAGTGAGAGAGTGAGTGTGTGTCTGTCTGAGAGAGTGAGTGTCTGTCTGAGAGAGTGAGAGTGTCTGTTTGAGAGAGTAAGAGTGTCTGTCTGAGAGAGTGAGAGTGTCTGTCTGAGAGAGAGAGAGTGTCTGTCTGAGAGAGTGTCTGTCTGAGAGAGTGAAAGTGTCTGTCTGAGAGAGTGAGAGTGTCTGTCTGAGAGAGTGAGAGTTTCTGTCTGAGAGAGTGAGAGTGTCTGTCTGAGAGAGTGTCTGTCTGAGAGAGTGAAAGTGTCTGTCTGTGAGAGTGAGTGTCTGTCTGTGAGAGTGAGTGTCCATCTGTCTGTGAGAGTGAGTGTCCATCTGTCTGTGTCTGACAGAGTGAGTGTGTGTGTGTGTGTCTGAGAGAGAGAGTGAGGTCAGAGAGAGTGAGGTCAGAGAGAGTGAGGTCAGAGAGAGTGATGTCAGAGAGAGTGAGGTCAGAGAGAGTGAGGGAGTGAGGTCAGAGAGAGTGAGGGAGTGAGGTCTGAAAGAGAGAGAGTGAGGTCTGAGAGAGAGAGAGAGGTCTGAGAGAGAGAGAGAGAGAGAGAGAGAGAGAGTGGTCTGAGAGAGAGAGGTCTGAGAGAGAGAGAGAGAGAGGTCAGAGAGAGAGGTCTGAGAGAGAGAGAGAGAGGTCTGAGAGAGTGAGAGAGAGAGGTCTGAGAGAGAGAGAGGTCTGAGAGAGAGAGAGAGAGAGAGAGAGAGAGAGAGAGAGAGAGAGAGAGAGAGGTCTGAGAGAGAGAGGGAGGTCTGAGAGAGAGAGAGATAGGTCTGAGAGACAGAGAGGTCTGAGAGAGAGGTCTGAGAGAGAGAGAGGTCTGAGAGAGAGAGAGGTCTGAGAGGGAGAGAGGTCTGAGAGAGAGAGGTTTGAGAGAGAGAGAGAGAGGGAGAGGTCTGAGAGAGAGAGGTCTGAGAGAGAGAGGTCTGAGAGAGAGAGAGGTCTGAGAGAGAGAGAGGTCTGAGAGAGAAAGAGGTCTGAGAGAGAGGTCTGAGAGAGAGAGAGGTCTGAGAGAGAGAGAGAGGTCTGGGAGAGAGAGAGGTCTGAGAGAGAGAGAGAGAGAGAGAGAGAGAGAGAGAGAGAGAGAGTGATGTCAGAAAGAGAGTGAGGTCAGAGAGTGAGTGAGGTCAGAGAGAGAGTGAGGTCAGAGAGAGAGAGAGAGAGGTCTAAGAGAGAGGTCTGAGAGACAGAGAGGTCTGAGAGAGATCTGAGAGAGAGAGAGGTCTGAGAGAGAGAGAGAGAGAGAGAGAGAGGGGGGGGAGGTCTGAGAGAGAGAGAGAGAGAGAGAGAGGTCTGAGAGAGAGAGAGAGAGAATGAGGTCAGAGAGAGAGAGAGAGTGAGGTCAGAGAGAGAGAGAGAGTGAGGTCAGAGAGAGAGTGAGGTCAGAGAGAGAGAGAGAGAGAGAGAGAGTGAGGTCAGAGAGAGAGAGAGTGAGGTCAGAGAGAGAGAGAGTGAGAGTGTGCGAGTGTCTGAGAGAGACACCAACTGCGCACTGCAACTGTTAGGTATGTATATACATACAAAGGGAAAGAAAAGACTGCGCCTGGTATAACTGGATGTGATAACTAGTATGGTGTGTAATTTAGATGATAATTATATATAAAACACCTCTAATTTGTTAAAGAATTAGCCTGTATTGTACATTTATATTACAATACAATCTATTTTTTGGCATATTCCAGTATTTTTCAGTTTATTCTCAAGAGTACTGGGGACACTACCTTTGTTGCCTTATAGATTTGGGAGGGTTAAGGGTCCCTCCTATTGTTCCTGTGCACCGGTCATTATATAACTCTATATTCTACTTAGGAGTGCTGTCTGTAACGCCGTACTTTTTGTTTTCGGCATGCATTTCCAGCCGCGACCGCTACGAAGTATTCTGAGAACTTGGCCCCGAAAAGTGGGACTTAGAAAAATTCTCGCCTTGAAATTTCCAAAGCCGGCTCACTGACATCTCTCACAGAGCATCTTTGAATTTGCCGCTTCTGTTTTGTCGCTTAGAATCTGAGGTCTGGATTGACTTCTGGGTTTCTTATAGTATTTCAGATTCATTCATGAAATACTACAACCAATCCGAGCCTTTACAACCAGCCAATCAGAGGGCTGCCAGTCTTCTAAAGCCGGGCAAGCAGTTTCTTCAGAATGCAACGAGGTCATGCATGAGTTTGTCACCCTAGCCACTCATCATTCAGAAGCCATCCGCTGGGTTAGGTACCTCAATGTCTGGGAAGGCAAATGCTGGCCCCGATGGCTGGCATTGTTTCCCAGACAAGGGTACTCCACTTAACCATCCTGCCCAAATGGCTTTAACACCTCTGGCAGCATCTGTGACTTTGAAGTACGGACATAGGGAAGACTTAGTGGCACCACAAATTGGTAGCCCCCTCAAAGTACCATCTATGAAAGTCCCATCTTATAAGTATAATACATTTACAAACATTGCAGTTTAATACTTTTACACTTTTTACTGTGTCTAAGTCTTTTGGGCTATGAGGGGTAGAATGGGACTATATACTTGTATTCCCACAAGCCATATCCATCATACACTGTAAATCTGAGTTAGACTGTAATAACCTTATAGCCATATTGGCTATTAAACATTTTATGAAACATAAAAAATATTTCCCATTTTTCTAAGTCCCATAGTGATATTAAAAGATGCTTAGCTTCAATCTCAGAGCAGTAGCTCCTTCCCTTAAGGAAACCTAATTCTCTTTAGAAACAAAAAACGCTTAGGCACACTCCCAGGGCTGCATCCCTTTCCTTTACTGAAACTAGGACTTAGATTTCATAAAACCTCTCGCAACTTAGTATACAGTTGGAGAAACCCCCAGAACCTCTATTGTGATTCTGGGTTACAAAGGCATATACTGGGGGACCCTCACTAACTTAGGGAACCTTGACTGTACCCGGGATATACAAATCCCTATGCCGTCTTTTACCTTTCTGGTCTGTGCTGAAGCAGGGAAACCTGGCGGTGAGTCGCGTAACGGTTTTCAAGGGTTTGACCGGAGTGATGTGTCTATATGTCCCCGGGAATCTAACCTGATTCCCGGATACATTTTTGGGGTAGCCAGCAATCATAGAGATTTAATAACAGCGTAACAGTGTATCAGAACCACACTTAGTGGATTCAATCAATATTCTCTCCACATGTGTAGTTCATATCATACATAGAAGAACATATTTATCATATAGCAACCAAAAGTGAATAATGTATAATGTAACTAACAACTATATATTCTTATCCAGAAGGGGGCATGGGAAAGAACGGGGGAAGGAAACCCAGAGAAACCCAGAAAGAATTACTGACTATCTTCCCTACATCAGCCCCTTGGCATATGTTCTTATTCTCAATGTATTGACCATCATAACACATTAGTCAACCCAGTAAGTTTAAGTGATATTCGATCAGATCAGAAAGGGTGTCAATTCAACCAGTTCATTTAACCCCGTTAGAGATTTTGTTTGGAATGTGTAAATGCAAAACTGCTCCATTTGAAGGCGCTGCAGCCCCTTACTGAATCTCCCCTCCTGTGATCTTTAGGAATAACCTCCAACCCTCTAAAATGTACTGTAGGTTAACATGCCTGCCATCGTGGTGCTCCAGGAAGTGGTGGGCTAAATTGTGTATTTTCCTACTTCTCTCCATGAACCTTGTGGAATTTTTGATCCCATTAATGTCTTCCCCTTTTCTAAGTTTAAGTGGGCGGAATGTTTTGCCAATGTATAGTATATTACCGGGGCAGTCAATTACATAAACCACATGGCTAGTGATACAATTAATGAATTGGTTAATCCTATAATCTTTCCCAGACTGATCGCCATGCAGATTTTTATCGTTCGACATATACTTACATACAGTGCACCTGCCACAACAATAGTTGCCCACAGGTTATGGGAGCCCATCAATACCTAGATTGGTATTGGGTGTAACACCAAATTTTTTCAAAACATTGGAGGCCAGGATCTGTTTAAGGTTACTTGCCTTTCTGAATGCCACCTTTGGTTTATCCTGAACAGTATTCCACAAAATGGGATCCATTTTAAGAATATCCCAATGCTTGTATGTGATGTTACGGATTTTAGACTTCTGTTTACAGAAATCCGTTACAAAATAAGGGACAGTTGGGGAGCCTTTCTTAGATTGTGCTGTTTTGGGGACTAATAGAGACTTTCTCTGTACCTCTCTACTTCTTTTGATTGACCTACTCACTACCTGCTGGCTATACCCTTTATCGATAAACCTTTTAGTTAATACTTCTGATTGTATGTCAAAATCAGCTATCTGAGAGCAGTTACTTCCCACTCTGAGGAACTGCCATAGGGGATATTATTAAGCCACTGAATAGAGTGGTTACTTTTATCATTCAAATATGAAATCACATCAACATTTTTGAAGAACGTTTTGGTTACTATCCGGTTCTCCAGAATGGTCAAACTAAGATCCACAATCGATGTCAGTTGTATGGTTGTCACCACTTAGTATAATATTCCTTTTGTTAGAATTGAGGTATACAATAAATATTGCCAGGTCTTCCAAGGAGTCCGACCAGATCATCAAGATGTCGTCAATATATCTTTTATAATAATGTATGTTCTCATTATACTGACACTGGTCCCATTTATACTCCTGTTCCCATAATCCCATAAAGAGCCCCACGTAATTCAGGACAAACCAAGTTCCCATGGCTGTCACATTGGTCTGAATATAGAAAGGTCTTCAAATGAAAAATAATTGTGATTTAATATAAATAATATACTGTCAATATTAAATTATTGTTGAATCTGTGGTAAAGTGTTGTCCAAAAAATGTGTTGTGTCCTCTATACCATGTACGTGTTGTATACAAGTATATACTAATGATATATCTAAAGTAACCCACATGAAGTTCTCCTCCCAAATTATATCCTTCAATTGATTAAGTGTGTCCATGCTGTCTCTTAAAAAAGAAGTAAGTGCTGCAGTGAATGGTGCTAAAAAAGTGTTGATATTTTCAGATAATTAGGAAGTGATTGACCCAATTCCAGACACAATGGGACGGCCAGGGGGTGCCACTAATAATTTATGAATCTTAGATGTATTGGAATTCTTTAGCATATAGAATCCCTTCTGATTGTGCTTTTAGCAAGTGGTCCTTAAAAATACAGAGGTACTTGAGAGTAGGGTCTTTGTCTAACTTTTGGTATGAAGTCTCATCACCAAACAACCGATATGCCTCCCTAAAATAGTATGCATGGTTTTGTAGTACTGTCCCTCCTCCCTTATCCACCTGTCGGATTATTAACTTCCCATTTTAATTAAGTTCTTTAGGGCCGCCTGTCATGGTAGCTTTGTGTCAGGGTTTAAATACACACCAGGTTACAATAATAACCTCTCTTATCTCTGGGTTGAATCGTATAAGACGTGCGGTATAATAAAGAAATTTTATTCCCACAAGATGGTGGACACACAGAATATACAAATAACAGAAAATATATTAATCACTAACATGGGAAAGGGGCCAAGATGAAGCAATCTGCAGACTGGCAATTCTTCTAACAGGATACAGTTCAGGGTACAACAGGAACCAATACGAAGAACAACTTGGAATAGAGCTTACACTCTCTTTTATGGAGTTCTGCTCCTATTCCCTACCATTGGGTTGCAGTGATTGGATCACAATCCCTGGACCCAATGAACCAGTGACACCTCACGTGGGAAAAAGGAATGTACCTGCCCACAGGTAGGTTCAGACATGCGCACATCAGTCCAGCCAGAGAGCCACCCTCAGGGCTCCCCCTCAGCACTTGGTGCCTAGGAGTCTAGCATTTGGGCCGGGGCCTCCCTGACTGGAGGTGTGAAATACAACACTTCACTCAAGTACCCATGTCCTGTGTTTCTCCACCCTAGGATGCTTAATGAAAAGCGGTGAGCCTTTCATTCATGGGTTTCCCTCTGACATCATGACGCCCTTTGACCATTAACATTTCTTCTGGGCCAGTGGCTTTCGCGGGCTTTGAGATATCCGGGGGACAGAGTAACATTTTAATATCATACATATATTAAAATTATCAGTTCTGTGGGTCTGAGCGGGCTGAAATTTGCTAGGTCCTCATGCCGGAGGACACTCACCATAGTGGCCAAATATCAGCCTTCCACGACCCCCAGAACCGGAGATAATAAAAACAAGTTAAAACCTTCCATTAACTTTAATGCAGGATTCTCTGCCACAGGCTAAAAGAAATCACTGCCTTTCACTCGTACCATTAGATTCAATGGGCTCCACCTCCATAGGCTTTCAATGGAGCTACTACGTCATTAGAATCAATGGAGCCTAAGCCGCTAAACGCTATGAGAAATCTCGGCGGCTCACTCCTCCATTGGAATCAATAGGGCCGGCGTCACCATAGGAAATGAAAGGGCCGGCGCCGCCTTAGGAAATGAATGGGCCGGCGCCGCCATAGGATTCAATGGAACCACCGCCGCCATAGGGATTGCATGAGGCGACCATCGCGGCTAGCGCGAACCCTTCTCGCGGCCCCCCGAGGGTCGGACCCTACATGGGTCGTGAGAGGAAGTCCCCTGGAGTTAGGGGCAAAAGGGGCCAGAGTTATGCAGTGTAACACTTTTTGAACTTAACCGTGAGCGACTTCCCACGGTCATTAGGTGATTGTACAGACGAGACCACGACTATTCTAAAGGTTGCCTTAAACTAGCACGGTTACATTCTGGGTATGTGCTGGGTATGTGCTGGGTATGTGCTGGGCTAGTTTAAGGCAAGTTTAAGGCATTTCTGCATTGACTAATGACCCATAGGATTAACACAGCAGGGGTCCCTGGCAGTCCCATTCAGTTTGAATGGGACTGCCAGGGACCCCCGCTGTTAATCTGATGGGCCATTAATCAATGCAGAAATGCTGGGGCTAGTTTAAGGCAAGTTTAAGGCATGTATCCAGAATGTACCTGTGTCTTTTTGGCGATTGCCATTGGTTTGTGTTAGAATAGTCGCTAGAATAGTAGCTCTTCCTTCTGAAGTGGTTTTGGCATCCATCCAGCTCTGCTACAATGTATCACTTCATTCTTCGAGAGCGCACTCTAAGAATTTGCCATAGGAAAGCATGGCGCCATTGACTTACAATGGCATAACTCCGCTCATGCATTCCTATGGGCAAAGTCCGCCATAGACTATAATGGCGGAGCTCTGTCATTCATCTCAATGGGACAAAACTCCTCCATTGACTTCAATGGAGAAACTCCGCTCATCCTCTCGGGCGCCATCTACTGGCCAGTCGTGATATAGGGCCAAAATTGTCTCAATCTCCATTCACTTGTATGGAGATCCAATGGCGACCTATGGGACCGTGCCGGCAGGTGCTGCCTGAGCATTGGGGACGGGAACAAAGGGTAATAGACATATACCCCATTAACCCTTGCCTTCCTGACCTGTTCCCAGTGTAACCTGCGTGGTGCAACACTCTAAATGTGTGAACATGATAAACCAGGGGAATACATTTGGGGTGTGAAGCAGGGGAACATGTATACTATAGGTACATTTCTGGTTAACCCCTCACTTCACTGACGGTTGAAGGGGGTGCCTAATGGGGGTGACCCCTTTATTACTGGCTTGGCACCCCTCGACCATCACACCACCTCTCTCTGTAAGCAACATACTGGATGTATTCTCTGCATTGTTTATACACTTTTATCCTTCGTAATAAAGGTGAAGCCCAGCTAGTTACCCCTAAAACTATTGTTCCCCGCCGGCTTATTAGCCAGGGAAAATGTGTGTGTTTTGAACCTCTTATTCATAATAGCTACAAAACTGAGACTTCGGGCGGGAGCAGGACTTTGATAGTTGATACTGGGGGGAAAAAAGGGTTAAAATGTATATAAAATGTACCGGTTGTCCCATAATTTTATCTGCAAATCGCTCCTGATTTGCAGGTACGCGTATACATGTTAATAACATTATGCTTCCATATTAATATTGCCCAGTCAGCAAGTTCTTGGAACTTGCTTTAAAAACTTACTGCTTAGACAAGTTTTACCATCCAAATTCCTGAGCCCCAGTTATAAAAAGAAATGTGTTTTAAACTGTGCATTCATGTCTATGGAGACAGTCCCAGTAACTTGATTAGCCGAGATGCCTGCATAGAGATAGTGGATCAAAGGGGAGGATGGGAGTCGAGAGGTGTCGGGCCATCTGGTGAGCGAGGAAGGGCAGAGAACCAGGTCCAGAGACAAAGGCTCCCCGCAGGGGAGACTCTGTGTTCTCCCAGACACTGTGGAACCTACCCAGCGGGAGGTATGGGGCTGGCAAGGGGAAACCGTTGCTCGTAGGCACGGTTCCAATTGGCCAGTTCAAATTTCCCCGGCTACCGGTGAAGCAGAGGTGGGATTTTCAAAGTTGCTTTGCTCACAATAGCAAAGCACTCAGCATTGAGGTGCCGGAGAAGCCTAGCCAAGCTGAGGACACGTTCTAGAGACATGGCCAAGTTCTATCGAACAAAGACCCAGCCTGCGGGGTAAAGCAGGTATCTATCCCGTAGATCAGTGATTCTCAACCAGGGTTCTGCGGAACCCTGGGGCTCTGTGGAGGATTCCCAGGGGTTCTGCTAAGCCGCCCACATCAGCTTTCCTGGCTCTCCCCCTCCCCAGGCTCTCCTGGGCTCTCACTTTCCCTGGCTTTCCCCCACCCCCCAGGTGCAGGATGGGAGATGGGAGATGCAGGGGTGGGAGATGCGAGATGCAGGGGGGGAGATGGGAGATGCAAGGGGGGAGATGGGAGATGCAAGGGGGGGAGATGGGAGATGCAAGGGGGGGAGATGGGAGATGCAGGGGGGGAGATGGGAGATGCAGGGGGGGAGATGGGAGATGCAGGTGGGGTGATATGAGGGAGGGTATATGAGGGAGATGTAAGATGCAGGGGTGGTATATGAGGGAGATGGGAGATGCAGGGGGGTTATATGATGGTGATGTGAGATGCACGGGGGTGGGTATATGATGGTGATGTGAGATGCAGAGGGTGGGTATATCAAGATGATGGGAGATGCAGGGGGTATATGAGGGTGATGTGAGATGCAGGGGGGTATATGAGGATGATGATGAAGGGTGCTGGGGGAGATATGAGGTTGATTACGATGAGGGGTGCTGGGGGAGATATGAGGATGATAAAGAGTGCTGGGGGAGATAGGAGGAGGATGATGATGATGACAATAAAGGGTGCTGGGGAGATAGGATATGATGATGAGGGTTTCTAGGGGAGATATGAGGATGATGATGAAGGGTGCTTGTGGAGATATGGGAATGAGGATGAAGGGTGCTGGGGGAGATATGAGGATGATAAAGGGTGCTGGGTGATATGATGATGATGATGGGTGCTGGGGGAGATATGGGTGCTTGAGGGGAGCTGCGGGAGATGAGAATGCTGATGATGATGGGTGCTGGGGGAGATATGAGGATGATGATGGGTGCTGGGGTAGATATGAGGATGATGAGGGGTGCTGGGAGAGATATGATGATGATTTTACCTATGCGGCCTGATTTGTTAAAAAAATGTATTGAGGTACTGGGGGTCTTTTTAAAATGTATTTGGGCTGTGGGGTCTTTTTAATATGTATTGGCTGGGGCATTTTTAATATGTATTGGCGGGGCGGATATTTTTATTATGTATTGCGGGGTGAAGTTACATATATTTAGGAGGGTGGTTTTTTTTGGTATTATTTTGGGGGGGGGGGGTTGAGTGAGTGGGGTAATTGATAAAAGGTAGGGGAGAGTGAGAGGAGAGAGGGGGGGAGTGAGTGAGGAAAAGAGGGAGTAAGAGTGAGATGGAGGGGAGATAAATACATGAGAGGCGGGAGGGGGGAGAATGAGTTTGACGGAGGGGAGAGAGAAATACATGGGTAGAGGGTGGGAAATAGAGGGGGCTCGTGAGGTGTGAAATTAACCTAAGGCCGCGCTTATAGTGACGGCGACGCCGACGTCATGCTGCGGTTGCTGGAAAAATCAAATTGAAGTGACCTCCAGCGATCGCGACCAAGCCGTCGCGCCGTTCTGTCGCTCCTACTATAAGCGCACGTGACGGCGTCAATACATTTGTTTTGACGCGATGTAGCCAGCACTATAAGCGCGGCCTAATATGTGTCAGCCAGATAGGGGTTCCCCGAGATTTTTCAAAATACTTCAAGGGTTCCTCCAAACAAAAAAGGTTGGGAATCCCTGCCGTAGATAGTACCGTGGTGTTCCTGGACGTGGAGCGAACAGGGTAAGCCTTCCTGAAGCAGGCATTCTGCACCTAGTTGAGGCTAGTGTCTCCCATCAGTGCCCCATTTACGGTGTATTTCCCTATTTTTTGTGTTACTTTGTATGCCTGCTGGTTTTACCAAAAGAAACCTCATTTTATTCCACTACCTTGTCCTGCCTAATGAAATTGATCCCGGAAGGTAAAGGTGTTAAAAGTACTTGTCTCCAGTGACTATACACTTTTATATTTGTGTATTAAATCACTTGACTTCTAAAGTGAAATGTGTTTTATTTTTAGCTTTTGTTTTTCAAGTCTGGATACTTTGATACTTAAGCCAAAGTATCAAGGTGAAATAGGAACTATCAACAATTTGCCCTTAAAGCTTTAAAATAGCCTAATGCCACTTCTGTGACAAATTAGTTAATTTGTGTCCACAGCAAATTAAATAATTACCAACTTTGACTTTGCAGCACACATATGAGGCCTCTTTACAAACAAGCAGCTGAACTCTGCTCTGAGAAGGTGAAAACCTGTTTCCAGTATCTACAATTTTGTATTGATTTCTTGATACAGTGAGACTCTATAGCTGAGATTAGAGCTCTCCCTGTCCCCAACAAATACACGAGAATACAGAACATGAAGAGAAGTCCACCTTTTCAAAATTGGAAATCTGAAGTTTACATGTCAATTGCTATTAGATTTGGTGCTTAATTTTGAAATATGGCACTGTATCTGTCAAATTGTGAAACGTCTTTCTTTTTTTTTTTACTAGTTCATGCAGTACTCATGAAAGGTTTCAGATTGACAGTGTTGGAAATTGAACTTGAATTCTTAGCAGAGCTGAGAACATTATAAAGAGTAGCCACAGCAGGAGAATCCTTTTCCTCCCAGTGTGAAGCAATTAGCTGTGTGGAAAGTAAAGGAGATGTTATGTATTGCCCGTAGTGATGGAATTCCGTGTGTGAAGATGTAAATGAAAATTGCAGAAAACAGCAAGATCGACATATCAATATGAACAGGTAGTTTCTTTGGATTACTTTAAACCATCCAATCAAAAAAAAGAAAATGGTTTAAAAGAATTCATTGTTGTTGTCAATCATAGGTTGTTGTCAACAACTGAAATAGGTACACTATTTTCATGTGGAAAAATAATGTCGTGAGTTTGGTGGATATTATCAAATGTTAGTTTAAAGCAGCAGTTCAAGCAATATCCTAAATGTATGCTTTTTTTTTTTTTTTTTTAAATAAATCAGTTCTGTACGATGAGAAAATACTTGTAGCATTTAAAGAAAAAAGAAATTTGTAATGTTTCTAATGTGGAAGCATTTCAAAAGTGACAGCCCCTTCCCCTTCTGATTGGCTCTGGCTCTTAAGCTCCGCCCTCTCTCTAGCAGTGCACCAATTGTATCTAGTAACTGCCCAGTCAATCATATTCCAGGACTACATTGACCACAATGCTGTTGAAGAACTGAATTAAATAACCGGGAGCAAGCGATCGATTACAGGAGAACTGATCGATCTGCAGCTTAGCTAATCACTTGAGTGTGCAGATTATATTGATGCACATATTGAATGGGGAAAAATATATATATTTTTAAAAACGGCAGCTTGAACAGCAGCTTTGATGTGAAAAGTTTTTGCAAAGTAGATGTTTTTTGTGGAGATATTTGTGCATAGCTAGGTCTTAATGAAAATGGCAAAATCTCCTGATTTTTATTCAAAATCGCACTTTTTTTGGTAATGGTGCATGGCAAAACTTTGGGTTTATTAAAGAGGCCCTAATGTATTATTATGTATGTACTGTACTACAACTTAACCGTCTGCAAGTCGGTGTCTCTTCTCAATTAACCCAGTTTTCATTAGGTATGTTAAATTATGTCTGGTGTAATTAGATTCCTGTGGGTGGGTTCAAGCTAGAACTAGGTGTATACAGATGCAGCCAATCTTATTGCAACAAGTGGTGCGCTGCAGCGGGACATGCCCAATGTACCCGCGGGAGAAGCAGCCATTGTTTTAAATCCCCAGCATGTGAGGGCTCATGGGTTTAAGGAGGATGGAACCACAGGCAGGAGTAGGTAGTAGCAGGTAGTCCTTGAAGGAGTCAAGAGGCTGCAATGGCTGTAAGCCTGTCTGGTCCAGGGAATGCCGAGTTGAATTTGGAAAAGCTGAGGTTGACATTGGTGGTGGTGGCTCTTCTGATGAGCTTATGGAGAAGCATCTTGGAAAGGGTGAGGCAGAGGCTTGCCCTCCTTGCATTCCAGATTCCTCCCCTAGTTTACAGGCATCACAGTGGTGCAGTGTTCTACCGAGAGGGCATACTTCCAGTTGCCCAGCCATGGCTCATTGACCTTCTCAGAGGTGGTCCAGTGCATGCTATGTCATGCAGCAGTGCATAGGGGCAAGTGTGCAGAACGCCTGGGGGTGAGTGATCTGCCATTGCATTTGCATGTGATATGAGTAAGGAGGGAGAAGGGGAGAGAGAAAGCTCTTGCATCAATCTTGGTCACTGATAAAGTACGTTGCAAAGAGGGATAAATGTATATAGAATTTCAAACAATGACTGAATCCCTATAGATATGCAGTCTGTACTAGCATAAGTAAAAGTAATGTATATTTGAGTTAGTATAAAATAAAATAATTTTATTAAGTTAAATATCAAATTAAAAATAGATGATGATTGGTGGGGATGAAATGTGACCAATCATACGGATATGGACAATGACAAATACACACAAAAAAATGAAATAACTTAGAGAGGTACTACACTCACTTTAGGGCTAAGTGGGTGTGTATACAGGTAAATTACCCAATTACAGTATACTTAGATCAGGATACTGCAAGGACAAGAGTCTGTATGACTGAATGCTACCAAATGTGTAGGTGACCCCTAAGAACTGCCCAAGAGTGGTATAACTGGCAGACACGGGGTGTATCCCCAAAGCAATGATTACCAAACAACATGATTACCAAAAAACAGATCCTCAAAGCAATGTTACCAAACAACCTGGAGAGGCAGTTGTAAGGATACCCGATACACAGCTTCTCTAGAGTTGATTTTATCTATCATTTAGTGTGGTGTCACAAGGATACATATAGTTGTGGCAAAATGGGTGTGATAGAGTGAAGTCATCTGAGTCCTTCATCCAGCACTCAGAAGGTTAACTCAGTAAGAATAACTGGAGTCATGTGGGAGGGTCCACTGCAGGAAAGACTGCATGGCTAGTACCACATTAGAGGCAGAGTTGTCAGTCACCATTGTACTCTCCAAAGTCGTGCTCCACAATGCGTTGAAAAGTACTAAGCAAGGCATTGTGGGGCGTGACTTCGGAGAGAAGAGTGGTGTAGGGTTGGGCGATATCAATGTCTATCGTGATAAATTTGTTAAAATGTCTGAAAATGGTCTTGTACATCTAAATAAAATGTGTATCAAAATAAATACATTTTACTAGAACAAAGGGTCCTTCATTCCCAAACAATTTTCATGTCTGCACTTCACCTTTCCTCACCTACACTGCTCCCAACACCCTAAAATACCAGTCATACCCTACCCCATCACTCTCACCTTGGGATACTCCCTCCACATACAAATTTCATTTATAATAAATATGTAAAAAAATAGATTACAGATTTTTTTAACATAAGAATTGTCGAAAATTTTGATTTTATTTTTTCCGTTTTCATAAAGGGTTAGAGTGATGGGAAGAGGGGGATGGAAGCAGTGTATGTGAGCTATGGTGCAGTGCAGGCATAGTAGGGGGGGGTGGGGGTTAAAAGTCCCAAAGGGGGAGGAAGGCATTAAGTGTGTCATGCGGAGGGTAGGGGGATGGAGGGCTTAACAAAAGGAAAGTGAGGAGGGGTTCCTACCTTTCTCTACTGCAAAACCGACAAAAAAGGACAAGTGCTAACCAAGGGATGTCTAGATATCTAAGCTATATAGTGCATGGGTGCTGCAAGATGTAGACAAGCGGTGTGCAACTGTGGGGCACGATTTTCTTGGAGGGTTAGGGTGCACGGCCCTTACAGAGGCCCTGCGCTCTTCCCTAAAGTATTTACATTAAATGCCGGGGGACCGCGCGAGGCCTTTAAGTTCTCTTACCTCGTCTCCGACGGCGCGTCAGCATGCCGTCAAATGACGGCACGGGGTCACGTGATGGGGCGTGCAGGCAGGGGAGCACAGAGGAAAAGGTTTGCACACCCCTGATGTGGACAATTCCCAGTCCAGATGAAAATAGTTGGAGATATATCAGCGCAACCTCAAAATAAATAACAATTGATATGATTAAGTAAGTCCAAATTTGGAAAGCTTTCAGTATTAATGGTGTAAGTGTATATCTCACCATTAATACTGAAAGCTTTCAAAATTTGAACATACCTTACTATATAAAATGTTCTTTTATTTTGAGGTTGCGCTGATCTCTCTCTTGAATAAGGGTAATTTAGTTAAACCCTTTGGCCAAAGTGTTATAAGCCTGCAGCCACTTCACATTACATTGGATATCTTTGTCTTTTGTTGTTTGACATTTGGCCATGCTCAGCACTCCTTATGGACACACACACACACACATGGTGGGTTCTGGTGTTAGAGCTTGTTGGGATTGTGTGTTTATTAATCTCCCATATCAGCACTCCAGGAAGAGGTTATTGCGATGTTAATTATAGGCTAATGCTGTTAAAGTCCGGGCATTATTGAAATATCTGCTCTCTGATTGGAATTTTACCCAGTCATTAATTTAGTAATGGCCCGGAATTTTTGGTACCCTGCCAAACCTGTAGAGGGTGGAGGAGGGCTGTAGAGTTTTTTGTTGGTGTGTGTCTATCTTTTTTTATGAAAATTTAAAAAGCCAACATGTAACCCTATAATAGTAATAATACCCTCAGAACAGGGTATTATGCCACTAATGCCCTGTTCAGGGATTATTAAATTAAATAATTGATATATATCGCTCAACACCAGAGCAGTGACCAACAGCCTTGCACATGGGTACAAGTGCACAATCTCTCCTGTGATGAAAGCCACATGTACAATTCTGTATGAGGCCAATTTAGATGAGTCCCAGCAATTTTATAGACATTTAAGACACCTATATAAGTGTAAACTTGAGCTTTGAACACATCTCACTTCAAAATTAATTACCTCTTCAACTTTAGAATAAACTAAATACTGTATAATACCTTATGTTGTTTTCCTGTCATGTTGTTTTGAAAATCGGTTCAAGTTTGATCACCAGCAAGGACACATACATTCCCGGTCACCAGACGATAAAATGATTTAGCTGAAGAGCAGCCATATAATTCTCTACAATAGATTACATTGTTGACTTATTTTTTTGTTTTTAAAGAATTCTAAGAGCAGATACATATGTAAAATCGATCACTTTATTTTAATTGATCACATGATTTAATAATACAAGTCAAATTTTTTAAAAATTGCTTACAAAAATCAAGGACGAGTTAACAGGTACTTTTAGAAGAACAATATACTTGGAGATAGTTATGATTTATGTCATAATTGTTTAAAAACAAATATAAAACTTAAATTTTACTTAAACATTTAAAAGTGCACTTAGAATGGACGGTATTTAAACTTAAATATATCTTTCAAGCACGGCCTGCAAGAATATTTAGTTCCCCGAAATATGTATATGCAGGATGGTGAGGAATATATATATATATATATATATATATATATATATATATATATATATATATATATATATATATATATATATATATATATATATATATATATATATATATATATATATATATATATATATACATACACCACTATAATTATAGAATTAAAAGCATCTTTTTTGCGCATTGTTACTAATAAGTTGAAGTGTAAGCAAATCCAAGAGCAAGGCATTGCTTTCATTTAAAAAACACCAAGATAAAACAAAATGGTGCAAGTTACATCAAATATTGATTTTCATTCTGGAGTCTTCCCTTTTTCACTGAATCAATCACCCATGACTCAGACACAATTTTAAATTTTTTTTCAAAAGTCCTTCTCACTGTTTTAATTTCTCCCACTCGCGATAAGTCTTCACCAACAACTACATGCGACAGCCCTTCTTCTAGGTGGGTTACTACTTTTGCTCCATGAAAACGCAGCTCCAATACTCTTATGTCTATAGAGGAAGTATTGATTTTTGTGCTGGGATCATTAATAATTGCAAAATTGTCTACATATATCATACTCTGGCGGAAAATACTGTGAGAAGTGTTGTCCCATGAGTAACGCTGTTCTAAGTCAGCAATCATTTCCAGGGGTATTTTCTCCTTGATGTTAGACATTCTGTTAAACACATCTTTTAACTGATGTTCACTGGTATCTGTGGCATAACTGTCACCATAGCAGTCATATTCACAAGCAAAGATTTCTTTGGTGGATGGACTCATGTGAATCATATGGTGAGGCTGCCATGGTACACATGATTTATTTTCAAAGCACTGCAAGAGCCATGCTGCATCAACAACATCATGATTATCTGAGGAGATAATGTTTTTCACTCTCACGTTCTCATATCCTGCAATAACACAGTATGTGTCTTGCCCAGGATTTTGTACCACTATACCTCCACATGTAGCTATTTTGTTCTCTAGATCAGATTTTGAATGGTCATCTGTTCCACTCATTATGCAGAACTCTACATCTTCAAACATTGTGCTCTCTTTGTGTATGTTACTAAGGTCAGGCCCTTTCAAATGTGAAACAATTCCAACAACTTTCTTGACCTTTGGTGCAGTTTTTCTTTTCTTATCGTGTGGCTCATCATCAATATTTAAGTGTTTGGAAGCCAATTTCCCAGACGCTCTCTCTCTAAATTGTTCCAAGTCATTCAGAGACATGCATTCATACCATTCCTTGTCTGCTCTTATCTTTTCAATGCGAGGAAAACGTAGTGTGCAACCAGTTTTGTACATATCGCTGGCAATAATCTCTGCTGCTTTAATTTGTACAATGACAGAGTTACATGGCTGAATGCATACTTCAGGCTTCTCTGTTCCACAAAGAACATTAACAGGTGGATTTCGCTTCCGGTATGGCTTCCAGTGGGGTGCCAACTTTAAGCCAAGATCATACAACTCCTTCATCGTATAACCAGAGCCAACACGACAGACTGAATGAAAGACTGATGGTTTCTCACCAGGAGGTGGAGTCTCAGCAACTGCGCACAAGAAATGAGACATCATTCCGCCACGTAAGCCCTTTCCCCAGTAGCCTCCAATAATTAGAAGGTCTAGCTCATCCATTAAACCATTCACATACTCCGGTTTGATTTTTAACCATCCTTCCCCACGTTTATCTGGTTTATAGATAGACATGGGGTCTTTAACCATTATTCCTTCTTCCCTATTGTCAATTGCTTCATTTAATGCATCCACAACATTTTTTTTCGAACTGGCTTCTGTTTTTTCAACAACATGAATTCTGCCTGGAATTGGGGTAAATACATCACCAAGATTCTCATATCTTTTCCGAAGTGTTTCACGAGCCAATTTTTGATCATTAAACATTAATACATCAAAAACACAGTAGCATGTTTGCAGTTCTGAATCCTCTACCATTCTCTTTATGTCAAATTTGCTTCCTTTTTGCATAAATGTTTGAGTGTTTGGATTGTAAGCCATCATTTCACCATCGAGAATGCATTTTTGCACATTCGTTGTAAACGCATTATGAATAAATGGAGTCAAAGATCCTTCATGTTGAGATGCACCGAACTGCTGAGTATAATCAAATCCATTGCGAGAAAAATACTTATACACATCTCCATTTTTGTGCATTTGCATACGCTCACCATCAAGTTTTGTTTCAATGTAAAAACTTTGGTTGTTCATTTGCTTTTCTATATGTTGGATATTAGCGATAGCAGCAAGCATTGGTTTGAAAGCCGAAAACATTGAAATAGAAACATCGCTGAGACACACAGAAGGATCATGCAGCTGTAGGCACACTTTCTCTAGATCAGTTGTCACATTGTGCAGCTCAGTAGCATCAGGATGGAAGATGGAAAATATGGTTTGCTGGCTAATACCAAGTTTCATGTCTTTTATAATTATTCTGATAAGCCACTTCTGCTCCAGAGCAGTAGTATGAGTAATTAAATGAAGGAGGCTTTTTTCTATTTGGTCTTTCTTTCTTGCTGCATTGTTGTTAGCAATAGAGTCTAAATGATCATTTACTTCCTGTGTAGACAAGCTTCCGTGTTTTGGGCATCTGGACTTTAATACAAAATAAGCTATTGCAGCAAAATCTCCAGCATCACTATGTGAACCAGTGGGTGTCCTGTAATTTAAAAGCTTTACAGCATCTTTACCGTCTTTTGGCAACCCTAAAACCTTAATATAAAGCTTGGCAAGCGTAGTCTCTTTGATTCCATAAGCCATTCTCTCTCTTTCAAGTTGCGGAACAACAAGACGCATTGCTGCGTAGAAAGAGTCTGTAGTTTTCGATTCGTTTTTATGAAAGGCGTCATGAAATTTCCTCCAAGAATCTACAAACTGTTTAAAAGTCTTAGTTTTGTCAGCCCTGTTCTTGCTGTTTTGAACTTTTTCTAACGTAGAACACAGGTCAGCGAATGGTACTTGTGATGCCACTGTTCCTTTGGCCATAGAAACGGAAGACATTGTTGCAGACATCAAGATCTGTGTACGCCTGAAAATGTTTAAAATGAAAATTGCATTATTTCAAAGAAATTCTTACAATTAGATAACACTTTTAATTATCTTCAAATAATGAAAAACAATAAACAGTAAATGAAACAGCATAAATTAGGCACATTTGAAATTATGTGCATTTTCAGGGAACACTATTCGGCCAAGTCTTAAGCACAGTTTGCAAGCAAGAGACATAATTCATGGCCTGGAAAGTCAAGTGTCACCGCATATAAGAAAATAGTAAATTAAAGATTTAGTTATAAAAAAAATTTCTTCAAAAAAGCGTCTTAACTTTTAACGTTCGATTTCAGGACTGCATAATCATACAAATGTATCCATGGTCAAATCTTAACTGGTTAAGACATTGAGCAATAACTTTTCACAGGTTTTTTTTCCCTATAAATCGATGTGGGGGAAATCGATGAAAGGAGGATGCATAAATCTACAATGTGCTCACATTTACAGGTCTGGTCAATTACAATGATGTAAGCAACATTGAGCAAGTGCAAAGAAAGGCAGCAAGAATGATGCAGGAATATTTACTATATGAACAGGTGACATGATTAGGTCTTATTAGCCTTGGAAAGAACACTTGAGAAAGATAACAGTATAAACAGAGAAATTGTACTGAAACTGTCAACACAGGGATCAGAGGGCAGCTTTTAAATTCAGGCATCAAAAAACAAAAAATATTTTTCACTCTTGTAAGCTCTTCGGAGCAGGGACTCCTTTTCCTAAATGTTACTTTTATGTCTTTAGCACTTCTACCCTTGGTGTTATTTATATAATTTGATTGTCATGTATTACTGCTGTGAAGCGCAATATAAATAGTCATATATAAATACATACTCTGCACAATCAACCTGCAGAAATAATTACTATCCAATGTTGCGACAGAAAACTGCATACAGGCAAGTAGGTTTAAAAGAACACAAGACATTCATTGAGTGCAAAGTGCATAAACACACAACACTTACAATTTTCACACAGAGGTCAAAACACAAGGAATAAGGGAATATGTTACACTGTAGAAAGCAGATCAAGTAAAAAAACAACATAGTGAATAAGAAAACCCAATGAAAAGAGAAGCGCTTCCAACCCACTAGACAACACAAATACACATCAAAACAATATAAATACATCATAATATCGACATGCAGCAATGATGAAGGACATTTGTTCTTATCCCACACATCAGACATATCCCACTCCAAACCCTCAGACCCCTCCCTGCATCACAACACCTTAGGATTCCCTGTTCAAAAGTTATATCAAATAATAATGCAACAGGTTATTACCCTCATTCAATTTTATTTAAAAATTAAATGCAACATTCCTATTTTCTTGTGTATGTGTATTACAGGTGGTGTACTTAATTTTGTGTTGTTTCATAAAGTTGGGACAGGATCACTGCTATAGGAGTGGAAAACTCTTCCCTTACCACCTCATTCCCCCTCCCTTCACCTGCCCTCCTGTTTCCTCAGCCTCCCTTCACCTGCCCTCCTGTTTCCTCCCTTCGCCTGCCTCCTCAGCCTCCATACACCTGCCCTCCTGTTTCCTCCCTTCGCCTGCCTCCTCAGCCTCCATACACCTGTCCCCGATTCCTCCCTTCGCCTGCCCTCCTGTTTCCTCCCTTCGCCTACCCTCCTGTTTCCTCCCTTCGCCTACCCTCCTGTTTCCTCCCTTCGCCTGCCCTCCTGTTTCCTCCCTTCGCCTGCCGTCCTGTTTCCTCCCTACCCCACATATCCTGCGTTACCTTCTTGGCACGGTGCCTTAGCTTTCTTCTTGGGTAACCGGCGGATAAAACGCGTCACTGGGCAGCTTAGTCCCTTACTCGACTGGGGCCCGACGTCACACGACGCTAATCACTCGGGCGCCATGTTTGATTCGGTAAAACGAAGAAAGCAATATCAAATCTAAAGGTGTTTATAATCATTAGCGGAAGCAAAATACAATGTCAGCTTTTCGCAGTGCCCTCTAGTGCCTGTTTATCATTATAACAGCGCTGTACAACCCATAATGGCCTCATCATGTCCGGGCATGATCAGCGCGGTCTGTGATACGTTCGCGGGTGAGGGAGCGCCGTGCGTAAGGCGCGCATGATGCTGACGTAACGCGTTTGTTCCTCGCGCGCCGCGTGATGATGCAAAGCTTGATCCCGGAAGAGGAGCGGGCAGTGTCTGCAGAAGAAGGCATACAGTACAGCGATGGAATGAGAGGGCGCGTGGTGCCGGCCACCTGAGCAGCGCGAGGACACTCGCTGAGTAAGTGCTGAGGGCACGAGCCACTGTGCACGGGGTCCATGTCATTTACCACAGGAGGCGCCATTCTCATCCAGGAAGCGATTACACATCACCTGCCGTCTGGTGTTAGGGGTATAACATATGTTAGTCTATTTTGATGCTAATCTGTCCATGATTGTACTCTGTTTCATACCGATGGGTAACGACTGTCTGAGCAGGTCCATTGTGTATTTCCTTGTTCCAGGTATAGCAGTATAATGATTTATAGCTAATCCTTTTTGTGGTGTTGGCCAAGCTCTATGTATTAGCGTATAGTATTTCTACAGAGCTACTTGTATGCTTCTTTTAGCAAGTGGATCTTAAAGGTGGATAGTCTTGTATTGAGGGGAAGGGCATTCCAGAGGTGTGGGGCAGTCAGTGAGAGAGGTTTAAGGTGGGAGAGGGCTTTAGATACAAAGGGGGTAGAGAGAAGACATCCTTGAGCAGAACGCAAGAGTCTGGATGGTGCATAGCAAGAAATTAGGGCTGAGATGTAAGGAAGAGCAGAAGAGTGTAAAGCTTTAACAGTGAGGAGGAGAATTGAATGTGTGATACAGGCTTTGATAGAAAGCCAGGAGAGCGAATTCAGCAGGGGAGACGCTGAGACAGATTTAGGAAAGAGTAGAGTGATTCTGGCAGCAGCGTTTAGGATAGATTGTAGGGGAGACAGGTGAGAGGCAGGAAGGCCGGACAGCAGGAGGTTACAGTAATCGAGACGGGAAAGAATGAGGGCCTGAGTCAGAGTTTTAGCAGTCAAGTAACAGAGGAAAGGGCGTATCTTTGTTATATTGCAGAGGAAAAAGCGGCAGGTTTTAGTTACGTTTTGAATGTGAGAGAGTCGAGTCTGACCCCTAGGCAGCGTGCTTGGGCTACGGATTGTATTGTATCTTTATTTATATATGGTTGAATGATAGTACTTCCAAACAGTAATATGGAAGGAGGTAGTAAGGCCAGCTTTGGGAGGAAATGAGGAGCTCTGTTTTTGCCATCTTTAAGTTGGATGAGGGCCATCCAGGATTATATAGCAGAGAGACATTCAGAAACTTTGGGATGTTCAGCAGGTGTAAGGTCAGGGGTTGAAAAGTACATTTGTGTGTCATCAGCATAGAGGTGATATTTGAACCCAAGAGATGTGATTAGGTCACCTAGAGAAAGTGTGTACAAAGAAAAGAGAAGAGGTCCCAGAACAGAGCCCAGGGGTACCCCCACAGAGAGATCGATAGAGGAGGAGGTGTTAGCAGAAGAGACATTGAAAGTACGATGGGAGAGTTACGAGGAGATCCAGGTTAGAGCTTTGTTACGAATACCAAGAGTATGGAGAATGTGATGGACAAGAGGGTGGTCCACGGAGTCAAATGCTGCAGAGAGGTGAAGTAGTATGAGCAGAGTGTAATGACCTCTGTCTTTGGCAGCATGGAGGTCATTAGTTATTTTATTCAGGGCTGTTTCAGTCGAATGAGCAGTGCGGAAGCTAGATTTTGTCATACAGTGTTTTAATGGATGATTTGCCACTAAATGTATAAGGAAAAAGAAACTGTGTTTTTATACTTGGATTAAGTTCTTTCAGCACTTTTCAGGTTTAAAGCTGGAGTTAAAGCCACTATCCTATGTAGGGGTGTTTTTTTTAATTTATTTATTTTTAAATCAGTTTTGTACTAAGAGAAATTACTTGTAGCATTAAAAAAAACCTGTTAAAGACATTTTTAATGTATTCTAATGTAACACGCATTTTTGTTCCTATAGCAACCATTTACAAAGTCACATCCCCTTCTGAAACAGCATCACCTTTTTGAGCCCTGCCTGCTTTAGCAGTGAACCAATTTTATCTAGTGCCTGTCTGGTCACATGATCTTCCTCGCAGAACTTTGGCTGTTAGTGCATCAGAACAGGACCCAAGGTGCATTTAGTAAACCCGGATAAATCTTTTGCTAAGTTGCTAATCGATCGCTGATCACTTGTCAGTGTATAGATTTTATTAATGAACAAAAAACTACAGCTTGAACTACAGCTTTAAAGAAAGTGTTTGTTATACTCATTTCTGTATATTTATGTTGTGTTGTTTTCTTCTTGTTTTTCAGAATACCCATTGAAAACAAACTAACATAGGTTGCCACAATGGAAAAGTACTGGGTTTTTTGGGCTTTTGCGGAGAGGTGGTTATTGACCATAGCATCCTGGTCTTGGGGACTGTGCAGAGTCTGTCTCTTGCCCTTAATTTTAACATTTAATATGTACGGAGGTGTGATCTTGCTTCTCCTAATATTTGTTTCTATAGCTGGAATACTATTTAAATTTCAGGATGTGCTGCTCTATTTTCCTGAGCAGCCTTCTTCATCACGACTTTATGTTCCAATGCCGACTGGAATACCACATGAAAATATATTTATTAAAACAAGAGATGGGGTGCATCTTAATCTCATCCTGCTGAGATACACTGGAGACAATTCCACCTTTTCTCCAACCATTATTTATTTTCATGGTAATGCAGGTAATATTGGACACAGGTTACCAAATGCTTTGTTGATGCTGGTCAACCTTAAAGTGAACTTACTATTAGTTGATTACAGAGGGTATGGAAAAAGTGATGGAGAGCCTAGTGAAGAAGGCCTTTACCTGGATTCTGAAGCCATTCTTGATTATGTCATGACTAGACCAGACATCGATAAAACAAAGATTATCCTGTTTGGACGCTCTTTAGGTGGAGCAGTAGCTATCCATTTAGCATCTGAAAATGCTCACAGGATTTCTGCTGTAATGTTAGAAAATACATTTCTTAGCATTCCTCATATGGCCAGCACTTTGTTTTCTTTCCTCCCGATGAGATACCTACCTTTATGGTGCTACAAAAATAAGTTCCTGTCTTACAGGAAAATTTCCCAGTGCCGAATGCCCTCGTTGTTCATCTCTGGGCTGTCGGACCAGTTAATCCCTCCTGTCATGATGAAGCAGCTCTACGAACTGTCGCCATCACGGACTAAAAGATTGGCCATCTTTCCGGAGGGAACGCACAATGATACATGGCAGTGCCAAGGCTATTTTTCTGCACTTGAACAGTTTATTAAAGAACTGACAACAAATCACTGTCCTGAAGAAATGGAAAAGTCGTCAAATGTGACAATAATATAAACGCATATTTCTTCCTCTTTGCACTCTATTGTAGGCTTTGTTTGTGAGATGTGATTTAAAGAATCTAATTTGTACTGTTTGTTACCTGAACTTAAGCAAAGAAAATAACATTTAACTTGGGAGGTGCATCCATAATGTAGCTGACCGTTTCTTTCAGGTGCATCTCTGTCCACATTTCTCTGGATTTGCAATTAAACAAATGTTCAGTGCATGCACTGTTTTATCATATTGTTTACTTTTGATGGGGAGATTCTGAATAAGAGTTGGCTTTAAGCAGCTTTGCCACTTAGTATATGCTGAAATGATAGTAGAACTAAAGCACTCACAAATGAATAGCCTATTTATTCCAAAATGTAACACATGCTCAGTGACTTTTCAAATGTAGAACCGACATCCAAAAAGTCACTGCATCCATCATTAAACCTTCAACTTGTGCAGTATGTGCCACAGGCATCAGCATAACTAAAACAAGTCATAATTATAAAATAGCTCTGATTAAAATCTCTAGCGTGACCATAATGTACAAGCCCTGCAAAAAATATATATATATTTTTTCAAGATAGGTAGAACTAAACTTCAGAATATGGGTACCATGGGCAAAAAACGTAAAATGTTGAAATGTCAAATTGGTACTATCGCTTCAAGTAAGTTTACTGTACATACTTTAAATCTTTTCAGTGTAAAGTGGACCAGCATTGCATTATAGAGCTTCGGTCAAAAAGAATTAACAAGCTCTTTTTTTTTACAGCATCATTTGTTCTCTGCTGTAATGATCAGAGTGGTTTATTATAACATTGTGTGCTACTCATTCAAGACGAATGTTATTGTGCATGGTTGTTTTTTTTTTTTTTTTTGTATTTTACTGTGGAATGCACATTGGAATGCTAAAAGTGTACCTGGGACAGTCTGGGTAGGCGAAGTCTAGCTGTCTTCTGATCAATCCATTTCTCTTCACAATGTGTTTTCAGCCCAATATGTTTTGTCGTAATGACATCTATGTTTCTTTTTCAATGGGTGTTATTCTAACAGATTTTAAGCAATAGTTACTTCTAAACAAAGAGTTCACATTAAGGATTTTTAAGACTTTTGGCAGAATATGATTTTATTAATTTTCAGAATTCTTTGCCAATGGTCTTCAAAACGTTAAATAAGAAGTTGGTAAATTATTCAACTCTGTTGCATTAAAACTCTGCAAGAAACTGGGCCTTTATTAGTTGAAAGTTATGCTCTAATTCTTGTTTATACAATGAAACATTTTAAATCATGTCCTTATTAAACTAAATGTATCAAGATAAAATGCCAGATACAGAAGTATTATGGGTGAAGATGACATCGTACTCTCAACCAATTGTAAGGGCTTATACATAATTGTAAGAATGCTCACTTTGTATAAAAGTTGTTTTGAACACCAGTTTTATCCGTGTGAAGCTGTAAATATTTAGAATAAACTATTCATGGTTTTGAAATTTGATTTAAAAGCAGTTTGTGGTTGGTATGTTTTTTGTTTATCAAATTGTAATTCGCTATTGAAGGTACACAACTAGATGTGTATAAAGAATGGAGTGTACGTAAATACACTTGTAAAATGTTTAACAGTGTATCCTGTTCGGGAATATTGGTGTTTAATTTTTAACCAAGCATTAAATTGAGAATTAGCAGTAATGGTACTTGGCATTTTGTATCTACGACAAAAGTACAGAGAAACTGAAAGCACTGGTATATCTAAACCTATAAAGCCCCCCAGTTGCCAAATAATGATTTTGAGCAACAAAAAAAACACACTTATAAAAAAAAATTTGAGTGTCTCTCCATTCGTTGTAGATTTAGAGCTGAGGCACCTCTAAATTTATTTTTAAATCTCTGGACAAGCCTGCCCTTCAGACCTCACATCCCCTCGCTTAAAGGCATACACACTTGCCCTCCTTTTTACAAGCTAACACCACACACTTCCCGCACCCTCTTCTTGCACACTACGTTCATAAGCACAAACTAGAAGGTAAACCCTTGCTCAGCCAATGTAATATTACCTAGTGAAGTGCACGCTAATGGGGGGGGGGAGGAAATAAATAAGCAAAACCTGAGAAAAATAACCCCCCAAATTGGTGGCATTCATTACTGTTAATGTTTAAACAGCGATAAAATAGTGAAAAAAATCTGCGCTACCGATTGTGTGTGATATATAGAACAGTGTATAAAATATTAACCTTCAACCAAATGAATACATGTGTTAATATTGTTGAGCTGTATATAATAATATGATTAATATTGTAAATTCATGTGATACAATAAAATACCTAAAAAAACAAAAACCTTATAACTTAAGATAGTCTGCTGTTGTGTCACTTCAGAGGGCTCAACAACCAATAGAACTAATAGGGGGAAAAGAACAAATGGCGCACAACTGTCATCGTGTAGTAAATTCAATTATATTGAAAATGAAGTGAAGGTGATAATCGCACGTACATCAATATAGACAAAATCGGGCACTACATGTATTTAGGAACATGTTACCAAACAGCATTCAGCAGCCAGCATGTCACCTCATCTGACAGACCTCAAGAGGTTAACTCAGCAGCAGCAGATGGAATCCAATGTTGGTGGACTCCCTCTGGGTGACTCCTTGTGGTTAGATACACTTCTAACCTTGGCGTTAGGAGGCAAAAGTGTCCCGCTGTTTTTTCCAGGCGTCCGCACTTACAGAAAAACCGGCGGGTGAGAGATCAGCTCCTGCACAGCACCGGATCAGATCTCGGCTGTATTCCCACGTGGTGTCGCCTACTGACATCACTGGACCCGTGTCCACAAATGTAATTGCCATAGCCATCCCTGCCTGCATTCACCCCTTTACGGACAATCAATACATGCTCAATGAAGTATTGATTTTACGAAACGCGTAGGAGTTTATGATGGACAACATTTGAGCCTGTATTGATTGCCATATCATCCCATCCTGCATACATCCCTTCACGGACAATCACGTTTGGGGATGCTGTTTGGTAACGTGCCTAAATACATGTGCCCGATTTTGGCTATATTGATGTACGTGCGATTATTACCTTCACTTCGTTTTCAATTTAATTGAATTTATTACACTATGAGAATTGTGCGCTGTTTGTTCTTTTTTTCCCAATGTTTAAACAGCAACTGTTTATACTTTAAAACAGATGAATTTCATTTACGAGCAGTTTTGCAGAAGGGAAAGGGGCAGCTGACAATTATTTTTTAAATGGCACAAGACAGGTTCGTTATATACTGCCATCACTACCATACCAGCAGTGAGTTTTAAAATAACGTTTATTAATTCATAATTAACAATATTTGGTGGTAAATAACTAGATAATTAGTTGCAGGTTCAACCCTATTAACACCCAGTGTCAAATATAAGTGAATAATTATCTTAGGTGGCACCTTAACACAGATGGGCATAGCATTTCCACCCTAATATGCAGACAAAAAGTCTTGTGTATTTGTTTGTGATTGCTATGAAATACATACAAAACATTGTTCCCAGCACTCCTAAAAGACAAAAGAAAAATGGATATGAGCCAAAATAGTTTAATGAAAAATAGAACACATACCATCAAGGGGTATGGAACAATATAGAAAAAATATATATGTAAGGGAAAAGGGGAGGAAAAACCACAATGGGGAAGGAAGGGTGAGAGGGAGAGGGGGGTGCAAACAAAGATAATGCAGGGGAAGGTGTGCAATGTTTCGGGGTTGGGACCTCTTCAGGCCCGTTCCCAAAGGGAAATAAGTGTCCAATGGTACTTCCCTTAATACCCTGTAAAAAAAACTCCCTGAAACCAGTAATACACTAACGGAGTGAATCCAGGTGAAATAGGGGTAAATACAGGTGAAGAACAGTCAATGTAGTTGAACAAAGTCCAGCGCCACAAGGAGATAATGAATATAAACACTGATCTACGCAGGCAAAATGTCAAGGATCCTACTATGTAACTACCTAAGCTGATGCACACTCAGAGTTAAGAGTTTGTATCTGATCAAAAACTGCTGATAGCCTCAATGTCAGCTAATGGATTGTAATTCCACCGACCAGTTCAAAGTGCAGCTCAGATCCGTGGGGTGGCTTTCATTCTCCGTGGGGTGCTTTGAAGTGCGTATGTGAGAGCTGTCTATTTTTTCTTGTTTGCTATGAAATACAGTTCCTATTTTGCTGGCTTGAATCACTTCAATGTTAGAATTAAGTAAAACCTAGACTACATTCAGCACACACAGGGGACAATTAAACAAACTAAAACGTCACTTTTATTTTAACGAAGTTGTTTAAATCTATTAGTAAACCCTGACAATTATAATTAAAATCATGGGGGTGGCCAGAGTGATGGTGAGTTAATTTTCCAGTAGAGATGGGCACCTTTTTTGGGGGGCGAATTGGAATCCGTAGCGGATCAGCCGGTTCCTTTTGGTTTGCGGATTTCAGCGAATCAATCTCAAGGGCGATTTAGCATTATGCAGATTTTTTCTTCTTCTTACCATTATCCTCTGCGGATTTTGCAAATCGTGGACGGATTTGTAGAATCCAATCTACGGATTCAGCAATCCGTTGGCGAATTCTTACAAATCCGCCAACGGATTGCTAAATCCAAGGATTGGATTCTAGAAATCCATCATGGGTTCTATCCAATAGTGTTTTTGATGAATCTGTGCGGATTAAAACTGTCCAAATCCATTGGTGGATGATTTTATAATGTGAAACATATTTGGGGGGATGTGAGAAAATCCGGGAAACGGGTTTGGCCGGATTCCCCCATTTCTACATGCCATCAGCCCATGCTAGTGAATGTACTGTAATAACGCCAAAGACTAATGTAAAACTACAGGCACAGGCGGTTCTTTTTCTTGTATAGTGCTGACCGTATGCAGCGCTGTGCATAGAATGTTTGCAGGCACAGGTTCCTGCTCTGTAGAGTTTACAATCTCTATTTTTGGTGCCTGAGGCACAAAGAGATAGGGAATTGCCCAAGGTCAGAAGGAGCTGACACCGGGTTTGAACCAGGCTCCCCTGCTTCAAAGGTGGTGTCATCGTTTCCAAAGTCAGCGCCTTTACTCACGGAGGAACTCTTACATCTCCATATGAATGTAGATAGTTATACTGTTGCTTTAAGCAACAGTTAATTATGGATCTATTTATTGTTTCACCAGCTAGGCCAGGGGTGCGCAAACTTTTTGCCCTATGCTCCCCTGTCTGCTCTCCCCCACTGCTCCCCCGCCCCTTACCTTGTCCCAAGCGTCAAATGACGCCGTGGGATCATGTGACCCAGCATTGCCATGGCCACGCGTCGCCTAATGCCATCTGAGTCAGGTAGGGGAATTTAATTTAAATGCTTTGGGGAAGGGAGTGGGGCCTCTGTAAGCTCCCCGCAATCCTGAGCTAGACAACCCTGACATCTGCATATACCCTATTCTGAGCATAGATAGAAAGTAGATAACAGGGTCCCTAATTTGAACGCCTAACCTTCTTCAACTCTGTGGTATAACAAATGAAATTGTCTTTCTAAATTTATATTATGTTTTTTTTTCTCGATGAGCCGAGTAGGATTTTACACATTCTCTCTCCCCTCTTGCGATTTCTCAGGACAGATGGTGACGGTGGCAAGGAGACCGGCACGTGTTTAGTGTAGGAACTTCACTGCTAGTGTAACAGTGAAACTTCATATTTGCACATCATGCTCCCATTTACTCTACACACCCAAAGTCACCCCCCCCCCCTTAACACAGCACATGCACCCTATTTCTTAATCATAAACACCATATTGACCCTCCTTACTTACACAACATACCTTACTCAACCCCCCAAAAAAGTACTAGCCTCACTCGCCCTCCTTGCACAAAGCCGTCACCACTCCTTCCCTTAGCATATGGTTTCTGATTGAGAAACACTGGTATTGAGCTTTCAAAACCTCCTGATTTTTTTCAAATGAGATTTACGTCGGTTCTTTGTAACCTCTCTAGCTTTTTTTTTGCTAAAGTTAGCTTTGTTGTCAACATTATGTATAGCTTCAATGTATCTAAGGATGTGCTAAAGCGTGTGATGACGGCGTGGACAATGAGACAGTGCTCGAACACAGGATATTTAAAGAAGTGAAGAACATATAGTTCACTAGTGGCACAAATAAATTTCTGCACACTATATATATATATACAAATGTAAATACAACTGTATGCTCATCTTCATTTCTTAGGCAGGTCTGCGACCCCGCCTTTCACCATTATCACCCAGCACACAGCACTTCCACTGCAGCAAGGGATTCTGGGAAATGACATGCAAATGAGCACACAGTGCCACTTTTTGCTTCAAAAACCATTTTTAACATGGTTCCCTATAGGCTTAAGCTTGCTGCATGGTTACAGCTTTGAGCACAGCCAGGGTTAAGGTGCATACCCAGAAAACCCACCCACATACAGCTGTTTCGACCTTAATGGGTCTCATTAGTGTGGGGTTGGTTAACTGGGTATGAAAGAAGCTAAAGGATGGGGCCTACCATAATACTGAGTTAAGTTATGGTGAGTAAAAAAAGTGACAAAAACCCTCCACAGCCAAGCAAATATGCAAATGTGAATACAACTGTAGGCTCATCTGCATGTCTTCGGCAGGTCTGCAACCCCGCCTTTCACCATTATCACCCAGCACACAGCACTTATACATATATACATACATTATATATATATATATATATATATATATATATATATATAAATATATATATATATATATATTATATATATATATATATATATATATATATATATATATAGCGCTTATTATATGCTCATCTAGTTTTAGTTCATTTTACAGTATATTTAAAGATGAATTTCTGAAAATGTTATAATTGAGCCCCTGAGGAAGCCGGGCACCGGTGAAACGCATAGTACTAGTCGCGTTCATGTTGCTAAGCCAGGGAGGAGATTGTCCAGCCACATTCTTTATCCCCTGATTGTCACCTGAGGAGTCTGAATTCCACGTGGAGGACGGTCGAGCAAGGGGACTGTACTCATGTTGCTGGAGCTTGTGAGCTCATAAGACCTTTGTTCGATGCACAGTTTGTGTGCATTTATTTTATTTTTCTTATTTACATAAAGTATTTTATAGAATTACGCTATGTTGGCATCTTATCTTTTTCACACATAAACGTCATGGAGGAATATCCCAATCCTTCCATATGCCATATACCATATACCATCACCTGAACATCCGTTGCTGGTTCTTAATTCTGAAAGGGGCTTGGAATGTGAGTGCATTTGATTCTTGTGTACTAGCTTTTTCAATTTTTGTGATATACTGTGTTGCATTATTTTATGTTATCTTTTTTTTCGCACATATTCTAAGAGCTGCACCCTTGTTCTAATCTGTGTTTTCCTGACCCTGTGGAAAGGTCCATCTGGAGCAGCACCTCATTAATATGGGTTGTATTAATTATATGCACCCCTTATTTTCACTTAAATACATGTTTTATGCACTGTAAATAAGTTACACTGAAATACTTTGTTCTGATTACATTTATGTATAAACTCAAATACAGTAGGTGTTTTCTTATGTTATTAAGGTTGAATGGGGGCTGAGCTTACTGGGCAGTTGGGCTAGCCGGGAACGGTTTGGGTAACCATTTTATATAAAATTTTGAATTTGCAAGTTTATTAAGCAGAATTAGGTACATAAGTAATATCTTATGAGTAGTTCTAGTACGATAGCCCGTTTTCGAGGATGAGGAGCAAGCGGATCCTTGTTATATGGGAGCGGCTAAGTTTGAGCATCTGTTAAAAAAAAAATTTTTTAAGTATTGTATGTCTTTATTTATTTAGCGCCAAAAGTGTACTCAGCGCTTTACAAAAAATACAGTACAGGGAATTATAATAATACAACAAGTGCAGCAAAAATCAGACAATAGGAAAGGAAATCCCTGCCCCGAAGAGCTTACAATCTAAGAGGTTTGTGGGGAAACTTACAGAGACAGCAGGTGGGGGAATAAGTGCTGTAGATGGCAGTGCTTGGCCACAGTGGGTGGTATAAGTGACTGTGGGACAGTAGCCATGAGTGCAGGCTATTGGGATGCTTGATGTGTGGGGCAAGTTTTAAGGTTAGTCAGTGTTAAATGAAATGGTTAGCACCATTTACAGGGGAAGAGATAGAAAAGGAGGCTATGAAGAATGGTGGAGCATGGCTCTGTAAACTGCTTTTGGTGGGAGGAGGAGTTACATCCTGAGGCCCAAAATGTGTTGGCTACTAAGCATATACAGCCCCGATATCAAGGCCACTTACAAGATTGAGTCCCAGGTTGGATGTGGCCATGAGCAGTGAAAGTGCTTGACTGAGTAAGGAGTGGAGCGTTGAGATGACAGAGAAGTATGGAGGTGAGCCATGGGCTGGATCCGGATTCAGATCAGCAGGAAGAGAATCGAGGAGGCCAATGGTGGGTTCAAGGGTCCAGCGGAGTGGGGTAGCAAACCTAATCTTGGCGATAGGACAGCATGGAAACGTGATGAGCCAGCAGGAAGTAGGTTGCAACTAGGAGGCTAGATGGCTGGGAATGAGGCTGAGCAAGAGGGATTTTGAAGAAGGAGCACATATTAGGTGCATTAGAGCAGGACAGTAACCTGGTGTTTGATCATCCAAACAGCACATGAAGTAAGTTGTTGAGAAGAGCTGCACCTGGAGCTACGAGAAGTGAGCAGGGAAGAGAACCATTGCAGTAGAAGTGAAACATGAGCTGGTGAGTGAATTAGCTAGGGTGTGGAGGGGATCACAGTGTAGGATCGAGAATCTAATTGGTATGGTTCAGAGCAGCTTAAGGCCTCGGTCCCGCTGCGCTCGTTGGCGCGGGCGGTGGGTCGCGAGTTCCCCACCAGCAGGGGAATCCTCGCGAGCCGGTCCCGGTCCCCCCTGGCTGCACAGCTGACTACACGCTGTAGCGCGTCAGCCGCTGGAGACACCAGAGAATGGTGTTTCCTAGCTTTGACGCGTGACGTGTGTGGCTGTGAGCCAATGGGGAGGGGAGGCTGCGGGAGGAGGAGAGGCTTCGGGGAGCGGGGAGGAGTGTGGAGTGAAAGCAGGTGAGTGCCTTTCTCTGTGTGTGTGTCTGTGTGTGTATGTGTCTGAGTGCGTGAGTGCCTGTCTGTGTGTGTATGTGTCTGAGTGCGTGAGTGCCTGTCTGTGTGTGTGTATGAGTGCGTGAGTGCCTGCCTGTGTGTGTGTGTGTGTGCGCGCGTGTGTGTGTGTGTGTGTATGAATGAGTGCCTGCGTGTGTGTGTTTAAACTTACCTTCCAGCTCCAGCCCGAGTCCGTGGAGGGAGGGGGGGGAGAGTAGCGGGTCCCTCCGCTCAAGCCACTCCCCCCCTCCCTGTCAAACCGCCCACCTCCCGATCAAACCTCCCACCTCCCGCTCCGGCTCCCGCTCCCTACAGACCGCAGATCGCGGTCTGTGTATCTCAGCGCACCGCCTGTCAGCAGCGTAGGTGCGCTGACTCTGGGAGCGGGGCCTTAGCCTAAGCCTGGTAGTAAGCGAGGTGAATTAGTGAATGTATTAAAGGCACTATTAAGCAAATGACATTTGGATTTGCCTGCTATAGGCACTAGTTTGGTGGCTAGCATGCACATTTCTGTTAGTTCAGATAAGGCGGTCAGGGATAGTTTGGAAGGTGTTTTGGGTATGCCGTCATTGTTACTTGAGAGTTTATCAGAAAGAAGCGTATCTGTGCAGTTTAAGCCCTCTAACTTTCATGTGTCCAGGCAGCATGGTTTATACCGTAGAACAATAGAACTTTCCTTGTGAATTGTAGAATTTTGCTGGCGTACTGTGTTTTGGAAGGTATCTTTATCCCAGTTGGATAACATGTAAAAATGCAGTGGAGGGTTATTACTGTAGCTGGCTAAGGAGGAAAGCTGAATAGTGTCTCTTAGAATGTGGACTATAGATCCTGAGATGATTCAAGTTTTCACAGTACCTTCATTTTCCATAGCATTCATCCAAACACAGACAAAATTACATTTAACATAAAACTTGGTAGTATAGAGTTTTGCTGTCCTAAAATGTGTATGTTCAGTAAAAAAACAAAACAGATGCCTGGCAATTCTGCACAAAAATAACTACACCTACATCTGTAGCCAGGTCCCCCTTGCCGTACTGACCCCCCTCCTTCTGGTGCGCGAACCGCACGTTACTTAGAGTTGCGGCCGGTCGCCAGGGACGCGATCGGGCCGGTTGCCGGGGACGCGAGCGGGACGGTTGCCGGGGACGCGATCGGGCCGTCGTTAAGGCCGCGATCGCGTTGCTGCGGTCCCGGCGGTTCGAGGAGCAGGGCGCCGCCATTGTTGGATGCGTTGCGCATGCGCAGGGACTAGGAGCGCCGGGAGGACTCCAGGGAGATCGCGCATGCGCGAGAGGGGGCAAAGAAAGCCCGCGAAGCCCTAGCCTACCAGGGAAGGCTCTTGAAGAGGACTACAAGTCCCATGAGCCCCAGCAGTGCCCCACGTGACGCCAGGGAGCCAATAGGGCTGAAGAATCTCCCTGGAGAGGAAATTGATACATTTCGCGGGCAGAGAGCACGTTGGCAGTTGATGACTGGAGCAGCTAGGGGAAGGAGGTAGGGTGCAGGAGTCAGTGACTCCCTGCACTAGGCCAGCAGTCCCCTAGGCCCCAGATAGCCCTGAGTCATCGTAGCTGAGTTTTGTAAGGACAGGCCCTAGGTTAGGGACCCTGCCCCATTAGCTATTTGGCAGTAGGGACACAGCGGACGCTGCGTTCCTGTACAGCGACGGGACTCAAGTCTACCCTTACGGGGATTGGACTGCATTCAGGGTGGGATCGCCCCTGACGGATCACCACGCGGGTGGACCCGGGATATCGTGTGGGAGCTCGTCGCGATCCTTTGCGAAGCACGTTGCAGGTCCGAGCACTGGAGTGCTCGGCAGGTAATAGTCCAACATCAAGTGCACCAACAAGGCCTATCATCAGACATAGTGACTGCGCAGTCACACACGCACATGTATATGACTTGATAGTGTGAGACATTGGGGTTACTGGACACGGGGTGGGATCATTCCGTGGGAGGTGGCGCATAAAGTGTTGGTGTCCGCCGTGGCACATAAAGTGTTGGCGTCCGCCGTGGTGTCCGAGTGTAGCATCCTGTACGACGCGGTAGTAAGTGTCTCCTCTGAGAGAGGGACACCAGGTAATATGGTACTGATGAAATATGTTTGCCCCGCATGCTAGTAAATGGTATTAGTTAATATATGTCATTGCGTATTGGTTATTTGTATATGTCCTGCGAGGAACTACTCCCCCTCTGGTGGGAGCCATCGCAGATGGAGGCGCTGCACTGAGTACCGTAATACTCGTAATATAATTGCCCCAGGTTCCCCGTGGCGGAAGTTCAGCTCTCCTGCGAGCCAACAGGTAAAGCACCACACACCGGGTAACGCTGTATGTTCTACTCACCCCCGATATATATACATATGCGATTGGGTGGGGTGGAATACCCGTTACATTTTGAGGCGCTGCTGAGATTTCAGACCTGTGGTGCCCTATTCAAAACAGTATCACCAAAGATCAACACCATGGTAATTCCTTCACGTCAAGAGGTCCACGCGTGGGCTACCACCGTCCGTGAACCACCTAGACACATTGTTGCCGTAGGGAACGTCCCAGCGTTAGTGGCGGAAACTGACATCCGGGACTCACTGAGAAAGCTCTTAGGGCCAGATATAGTATGGTGCCGTGGCAGGGTGTTCGACTCTACTCATCATAGGAGTGCCCTACTATTCACTGTGGGGAGGGACATATGCCTCGAGACGGCCCCGCACAACCTAGTAGCCCCCGAGTGCCCGCCTGAAGGATACCCCCTTATATACTCAGACAACCCAGTGATAAGGGAAATGTTTTCTTTGAACGCCTTCCCCCAGGATCCAGACGAACCGTCCACCAGTACTTGGACACCACTGGCACCAAGGTCAAGTACCCCAAACCGGGTGGACCGTCCCCAACCCAAAGTCTCCTTTACCCCAAGCGCCCTCCTGGAAGCCAATAGTTGGGCTGACAGTCCTCCCTCTCCACCCGACACCGTACCCCGCGAGGTAAACCCCAGGCCTATCAGAGAGAGAGCAACGAACGAAGGTTCCATAATGGGGGTGACGCTACCCCAATTCGTAGAAGCCCTCACCATGGCATCCCAGTCTCAAGGCTACCGGAAACTTAAGGCCTTCTCGAGAGTACTTCCAATACCCCAGGGGGAGGAAGGAATAGACCTTTGGAGGGAGAATGCAATAAAAGTAGTAGAGGAGTGGTCGTGCACTGATACTGTAAAGCGGCAGCGTATCATGGAATGTCTCAGACCTCCTGCGTCTACCATGTTGACCATCCACAGAGACCAACACCCAGAGTTGACGGCGTTGGAAATGGTGGCGTTCCTGTTGGAAGCGTACGGACTAGCAGAAGACGAAGAAGCACTCTGGACGAAGTACTACAATCTTTACCAGAAGGAGGGGGAAGACTTGTCGGCTTTTATCCACCGCCTACAGCTGGTCTTGGGGATCCTACTCGATCGTAAGCTGGTTCTCGCCTCTGGGATGGATAAAGCGCTCCATAAGCAGTATCTACGGGGGTCAAGCCCCACTCACCCCATAGCCAACATGCTCCGCAGCAAAATAATGGACGGGGGCCCCTATAAGTTCACCGAATTGCTGCGCCAAGTGAAAATGCAGGAGGCCCATGTTATGCTACACTCTACCGCTAAACCTAAGAACCCCTCCGCCTCAAAGGGAAAGGGCTCTATGGAAAAGAAGGAAGAGTCTTCTACCCCGTCCAAGGGGTACAAGCCAAGGACCCCGACAAACAGCCTTCCCCGCCCACGGGATGTTCCGAGCGCCGCGAGGTTGTGTGCTATAACTGCGGAAAGAAGGGTCACATCCTCCGTAACTGTCCAGAAAGAGAAGGTCACTCAGAGGAGCACCCTCCTGATAGAGGGAAATCAGCCCGATCAATGGTCTGCAGTGTACTCGGGACCGAACCTGACCCCGAACCCCCTCACCCTGGGCCCAAGGATGCTCCTTCTAACACGGACCCCAGTGATGATGCCTCCAACCGGGCAACCTATAGCCCCATGGGCCCCGCAGCCATCGTGCGGGTGCTACTAGAAGGGATCTATGCGTCGGCCCTGCTGGACACGGGATCACAAGTGACCATCATATACCGTCCGTTCTATGACCAGCACCCCCTGAGGACGGCCGATCATATGAAAGTACGGGGGTTGAATAATGAAGACTACCCCATCGAGGGAGTTGTAAGGGTGCAAGTGGAAATAACCCAACTGAACACCGGCAAGAGACACCCCATGCATATAACTGCCTTGGTCTGTCCGAAGCCACAAGATCAGTATAAGTACCCGATCATCTTGGGCACCAACGCTGATATAGTACAAGAGGTGATCCGAACGTATCTGAAAGAGACTAACGAGTTGTCACTAGCCACCTCTCCCCTATATCCAGTTCTACGAGAAGAGTGTCAACAGGTATATGCCCTGGAACGTCACGGGGATCTCTACAACCGTCAAAGTGGACTGACGACCATATTACCAGGGGGAGTGCAAAAGATGGCCGTCTGGTGTTGTTATCCCGAATGAGATGAGAGCGACCAGCTGTTCTCTCTGGAGAGTACGCCTGAAGAAGAAGAGGTTCAGAGAGGGTATAGGGTACTACCTGAAGTGAGGGAATGGACGGCCCAGATCCCTCTACGAACCCACGTGTATGTGCAGAACCTCTCCTCCTTTCCAATGGAATTTGATGCCAACCAGAAGTTGGGTGGCATATATCCGGTCAGTCCTGTAGACGCAACGTCTCAGGTGAATGCGGCAGCAGTGAGTGAACGGTTGGCCGGTCTGGACTTCAACTTCGGCGAGTCAACGTTGCCCGCCGAATGGAAAGAACGACTGATCACCCGGTTGAATAAACGACGGAATGTATTCTCCACGAGTGAGATGGATGTGGGTTGTAGTCGCAGCGCCCAACATACCATTCGACTGAGTGATGCCACTCCGTTCCGGGAACGCTCTCGTCGCATCGCCCCACGGGATGTGGACGACGTGAGGAACGCCATACAAGACATGGAAACCACTGGGATGTTGACGGAATCTCGAGGGCCCTACGCTTCACCCATAGTGGTGGTGCGGAAAAAGAACGGATCCGTGCGACTGTGTGTAGACTATCGAACTCTGAACAATCGTACGATACCGGATCAGTACACCCTACCGCGCATTGAAGAGATCCTGAATGCTCTGAATGGAAGCCAATGGTTCAGCGTGCTCGATCTACGATCCGGATACTATCAGGTTCCTATGAATGCAGAGGATCAAGAGAAGACAGCCTTCGTCTGCACCCTTGGGTTCTACCAATTCACACCCATGCCCCAAGGTATATGCGGGGCCCCTGCTACCTTCCAGCGACTGATGGAGAAGACAATTGGGGACCTGAGCCCCCAGGAGTGTCTTGTATACCTGGACAACATCATTTTCTTCGGGAGAAGTCTGGAGGAGCATGAAGAAAGACTGTTTAAAGTAATAGACCGTCTTGAGAAGGAGGGATTGAAATTGTCCCTAGACAAGTGCCGGTTCTGTCACACCTCGGTGACCTACGTGGGGCACATCGTGTCGGCTCAAGGGATCGCCACCGACCCAGCCAAGGTGGAAGCGGTTGTGAACTGGCCGCGCCCCGAGAATGTCACCGAACTACGATCCTTCCTGGGGTTCTGTGGGTATTACCGTCGCTTCGTAGAAGGGTACTCTAGTAGAGCGAAACCCCTAAACAATCTGTTGAAGATATACCCCAACGAAACCGGAAGAAAGGCGGTATCCGCCCGCCAACCGTTTGGTGATAAATGGACGTCTGAGTGCGAACAAGCCTTCCTGAAGTTGAAGAAGTGCCTGACCGAAGCGCCGGTGCTTGCGTATGCGGATCCCGAACAACCATACGTTCTGCATGTGGATGCCAGTCTCAATGGACTGGGTGCCATCCTGCACCAGAAGCATCCTGAGGGCCTTCGGCCTGTCGCCTACATTAGTCGCAGTCTGACCCCCAGCGAACAGAGATATCCCGTTCACAAATTGGAGTTTCTGGCCCTCAAGTGGGCGATCACCGAGAAGCTTCACGACTACCTTTATGGGGTAGCGTTTGAGGTAAGGACGGATAACAATCCCCTCACGTACATCAATACGTCGGCCAAATTAGATGCAGCAGGACACCGATGGCTGTCCGCCCTCAACAATTACAACTTCTCCATGAAGTACAAGCCGGACCCCTGAATGTCGGAGCGGACGCCCTCTCCCGAAGACCCGGGCTAAGTGCTATTCCAGATGACGAGGAATGGGAAGAACTGCCCGGGCCCGCAGTGCGAGCTATGTGTAGCATGGCCGCCATCATCGACGACCAAGTGGCGTTCTCAGAATTAAGAGTGGTCGATTCATTGGGATGTCGGTCGCAGGCTATCCCAGCTGCCTTCTGTGACCCAAAGGGGATGAACATCACGCATGACAAGGTGTTGCGGTGGAAAGATCTAGTGGACTATCAACTACGAGATCCTGTTGTGAGTACCATCAGACAAGCCATTGCAAAGAAGAACCCAGCCCTTCTGAAGCGTGCCCCAAATGACGTAGTGGCTTTGCTCATGTGTGAATGGGACAAATTCGAAATAGACAACTGCTTACTCTATCGGGTGGTGCCCTACCACAACCACCCGGATAGGCGACAACTGGTCCTCCCTAAGAACTTGCAATACATGGTGTTGAAGTCCCTGCATGACGAGCATGGACATCTCGGTATAGAGAAGACCTTTGGGTTGGTCAGAGACCGCTTTTTCTGGCCCAAAATGCGAGAGGCCGTAGAACGCCACTGTCGCTGCTGTACTAGGTGTATCCAGCGCAGGACCCTGCCCACCAGAGCAGCGCCTATGGGCCATCTAAAAAGTTCTGGCCCCATGGACCTGGTGTGTATGGATTTTCTATGCATTGAGCCTGATAGTCGAGGAATATCCAACGTGCTGGTCATCACAGACCATTACACCCGGTATGCCCAGGCCTTCCCCACTAAAGACCAGAAAGCCATCACGGTGGCAAAAATATTATGGGAAAAGTATTTTGTGCACTACGGCCTTCCCAACCGCCTTCATTCCGATCAAGGGCGGGACTTTGAGAGCACATTGATCAGAGAACTGCTCAAAATGCTGAACATTGCAAAATCACGAACGACCCCGTATCACCCCAAAGGCGATGCGCTGCCAGAATGATTCAATCGAACCTTACTGGACATGCTCGGAACTCTACAGAGCGCGCAGAAATCTGAATGGAGTCGACACGTGGAGGGCCTAGTGCATGCGTATAATTGCACCAGACACGAGTCAACTGGCTTTTCCCCATACTTCCTCAAGTTTGGGCGAGAGGCGAGACTGCCAGTGGATGTGCGTCTTAGAGTCTCAACGGATGGGGTACATAATGCTACTCATTTCAAATACGTACAAAGACTCAAAGACAGTTTACAGCAGGCCTATCAACAAGCTGAAAAGTCCACAGCTAAGCTGAATGCAGGAAACAAACGGCGATACGACCATAAGGTCAAATATCGGGAACTTCGTCCTGGGGACGCTGTGTTGCTTCGGAATTTGGGAGTCCCAGGAAAACACAAATTGGCCGACCGATGGAAGGACGGTGTATATGAAATAGAATCCCAGACGCCTGGCCTCCCGGTCTATCGTATCAAAGACACTGACGGCCGGGTAAAGGTATGGCACCGAAATCATCTTCTCCCCATTCCACAAGTGGAAGATGAAGAGACAGAGATACTGGCCACACCGCTCAACGGTGAGCCCGACTTATCAGAGCTGGGTCAAGAGACTGTTAATAACGAGACCCACTCTGAAATTCCTGAAGATCCTATGGAAGGACCCTCTCAAAGGGACTGCTCCACAGAAGGGGCATCTCCCGGAGGAGCTACGGGTAAAGGGCCCCGTAGGCCAACGCCTACTAAAGTGTCACCAACAGGCCAGCCTTTGGATCCATAGAGCCCGAGCTTTGTGCCTAACAGAGACTATCCAGAGACAATTCTCCCCTCAAGGGAAGAGGCTGAGCCTCAGGACTGTGTTTATTACTCCCCCGAGGGAGTTGCCGAAGAACAGCTCCGTAGGAGCCAAAGAGTCAGGTACCCTCCAAATCGGGTAACCTATGATCAAGTTGGGGCACCCCATTATTAGGCTCAGCAGTGGGCTCGCAGCAAAGTACAGTCAGTTATTGTGATGTTCAGTGAAATGTACAATCTGATTTAGAGCTGAAATCACGGTTGGTTGTTGAAATTTTCATTATATAAGTCTGTTACGCCATTTTCATTATATAACTTCTGTATATAGTTATATTGCATGGTGTCCCAAGCGAGGACGTTGGGGATTTTACCAGGGGGAGGATGTAGCCGGGTCCCCCTTGCCGTACTGACCCCCCTCCTTCTGGTGCGCGAGCCGCACGTTACTTAGAGTTGCGGCCGGTTGCCAGGGACGCGATCGGGCCGGTTGCCGGGGACGCGAGCGGGCCAGTTGCCGGGGACACGATCGGGCCGTCGTTAAGGCCGCGATCGCGTTGCTGCGGTCCCGGCGGTTCGAGGAGCAGGGCGCCGCCATTGTTGGATGCGTTGCGGATGCGCAGGGACTAGGAGCGCCGGGAGGATTCCAGGGAGATCGCGCATGCGCGAGAGGGGGCAAAGAAAGCCCGCGAAGCCCTAGCCTACCAGGGAAGGCTCTTGAAGAGGACTACAAGTCCCATGAGCCCCAGCAGTGCCCCACGTGACGCCAGGGAGCCAATAGGGCTGAAGAATCTCCCTGGAGAGGAAATTGATACATTTCGCGGGCAGAGAGCATGTTGGCAGTTGATGACTGGAGCAGTTGGGGAAGGAGGTAGGGTGCAGGAGTCAGTGACTCCCTGCACTAGGCCAGCAGTCCCCTAGGCCCCAGATAGCCCTGAGTCATCGTAGCTGAGTTTTGTAGGGACAGGCCCTAGGTTAGGGACCCTGCCCCATTAGCTATTTGGCAGTAGGGACACAGCGGATGCTGCGTTCCTGTACAGCGACGGGACTCAAGTCTACCCTTACGGGGATTGGACTGCATTCAGGGTGGGATCGCCCCTGACGGATCACCACGCGGGTGGACCCGGGATATCGTGTGGGAGCTCGTCGCGATCCTTTGCGAAGCACGTTGCAGGTCCGAGCACTGGAGTGCTCGGCAGGTAATAGTCCAACATCAAGTGCACCAACAAGGCCTATCATCAGACATAGTGACTGCGCAGTCACACACGCACATGTATATGACTTGATAGTGTGAGACATTGGGGCTACTGGACACGGGGTGGGATCATTCCGTGGGAGGTGGCGCATAAAGTGTTGGTGTCCGCCGTGGCACATAAAGTGTTGGCGTCCGCCGTGGCGTCCGAGTGTAGCATCCTGTACGACGCGGTAGTAAGTGTCTCCTCTGAGAGAGGGACACCAGGTAATATGGTACTGATGTAATATGTTTGCTCCGCATGCTAGTAAATGGTATTAGTTAATATATGTCATTGCGTATTGGTTATTTGTATATGTCCTGCGAGGAACTACTCCCCCTCTGGTGGGAGCCATCGCAGATGGAGGCGCTGCACTGAGTACCGTAATACTCGTAATATAATTGCCCCAGGTTCCCCGTGGCGGAAGTTCAGCTCTCCTGCGAGCCAACAGGTAAAGCACCACACACCGGGTAACGCTGTATGTTCTACTCACCCCCGATATATATACATATGCGATTGGGTGGGGTGGAATACCCGTTACACATCATACTGTACAATGCAAGACAAGATACAGAAACCAAAATACTAATGCATCCTGTTAAATGTGCAGAGTTGTAATGTATGTTTGTGTTAGTCGAGAGTCAATGGAACACAGCCAGACTTTTATTGTCATGAATAAAACGGGATTAGAGCTGGGCCAATTATTATTATTTTTATCAGTGCAGGTATTTTATTTTTAATGAACTGCAACTAGCAGAATTTTGGTAGCCATGTCAGTCTCTCATGTTTGCATAGCTTGAACCTTAACCAATGTTTTCCTCTAGGAAACAGGTGCAACCTGTCTTGGCTACAGAATTGTGCAAACAAAATAGGAAGAACAAACATAGTGTGGTCAAAAACTTTCATTCTGTAAAACCACAGTTGTTAGAAAGAAACGAAAGTAAAAGTTTAGGTGACGGACAGCATACATTGCAGTAGATCCATTTCCATTATAGCTGCATTGATGTTTTTAAATGCACGATTTCATGATCAGTCTGTCAATAAGCTGCACAGATGTTTTGTACTCATACGTGTACATAAGACAATATAAAATACTTCAGATTGCATGATTTGTCTAAAAAAACTGTCTTGAAGTATTAGTTTTTTTTTAAGATAAAGTGTTATGATTCTTTGTGGAGGGGAGAATCCTAAATCAACTCTGAAGTATAGTAACTGTGTTAGATGGGGGACAATGTCACTAGCTACAGGTATAGCTGGCATTATTGTACCCGCTGGTGCATTCCAGCAGGTACAATAGTGGGTTAGCCCCGCCCTTTTTTCACAAGCGGCGAATGTCTGGACAATGGAGACTGCTCCTGCTGGCACATTCTGTGTGTGTCCCGCTGCAAATTGCAATAACAGCTGCTATATCTGTTTGTTTTATTTCACTGCTCTGCATTCAAGAAATAAAATTTAGTTTACTTATCCATATTCAGAATTAAACTAATTGGCAGGAGCTGGCTAAGGTGGACAACAATATAAAAATTAGAAGCCAGACAGATTTTTTTGGAGCCAGTGTGTGTGCTAGGGAGGGGGCTCTCATAGCCCTTCCTCCCCATACACCTTATCGGTAGTGTGAATGAGAGACAGACAGACACACTCTTATCAGGCCCACCCTTGGGGCAAGTGGTTGTCTTGGGCCCCTGCGCCTCCGGGGGCCTTGCGCTCCTTCCTCTCCCTCATCCTGTCGGTGCCAGGATCCAACTTCCACCCGACTGGAGGAGGGAGCTGGTAACTTTACGGACTGGCAGGACCGCTTCTCAACCCAGGGGGTATGTGTGTTGAGAGGGGAAAGTCTTACCTTCTTCCAAGCTAACCTCCTCTTGCAGCGGTGCGTTGTCATGGGGAACCACGTTGTCACATGATGATGCATTGCCATGAAAACGAGACATCTCATGACGGTGCGACGCTGCAGGAGGAGAGCCACTCTTCAAAGACTTGCCCCTGATTACTTCCACCAGAGGGTCTCGCTGCCAGCATATTACCTTAGCCCTGCAAATGTTAAGGCACCCCTCACTCTATCTCAATTTCCCCCTCTCTTACTTAATTCCCCTCTTCCTCTTCTCTCACTCACATTGATTCACATTGACACACACTGACACTCAGGCACACACACTCTGACACACACACACTCACTCCCACTGGCACAGACACTTAAACTCCTCCCCTTCCTGTCACAAATTAGCAGCACTGGCAAAAATGAGAGCAGAGATGGACATAGTCATGCAGCGCTCCGTCCTCCCCTACCTCGCACCCAGCCCCTCTCACCTCCCACCATACTATGTGGCGCAGTGCTGACTGACATAAATTTCAGCTGCAACAAGAAAAAAATCTACTGTTATAACTCACTGCAACATTAAGAAAGAAATCCTTTAGAAAAATCCAGGTCCTGGTTCCCCAATAGTGTAATTCTGGCACTTACTATATGTTGTGGCACAGCACAACCTATCCACATGCTAGAAAAGCAGGATAGGCTGCATGGTTGCCGGTCATGGCTGTAACTGACCGGTCGATCAGCGCTGCTCTACAACCTAGGCACCAGGATAAGAAATGTGGGCACCCGGGATATTTCCTAAGGATGTGTTGCTAAATGTTGAGGGAGTTGTATGTTGATTTTTTTTCCTGTTGCTTAAGAAATTTGTGTGTAGCCGGAAACCCCTAGCCCCCATACCTCTGGTGCGGGAAAGGGGGAGACTATGGCTGCTCTGCCGTGGCGCGCAGTTGCCGGGACTACGGGCGCATGCGGGGAGACGCCAGGTGGAATTGTGACTGTTAGTGGGGGCACTCCGGTACTCCGCGTTGGTCCCATCTGCAGGGGATCTCCATCTTGGATTGTCTGTGCATGCGCAGTGACAGTGTAGTGGCGGTGGCCATCTTAGAGTAGCTCTGCAGGGGAACTACAGGTCCCAGCAGCCCCAGGGACTGGTTATCATGTGACACGCAACAGCCAATAGGGCTCCCCGGATCTCCTGAGGCAAGATAGATACATTTGGGGTGCTAGGGACTCGCACACAGTCGGGAGCAGGACGGCGACTGAGCAGGTAGTGTCCAGGGAGCAGTGCTTCCCTGGACTAGGCCTAGAGTTGCCCCACAGGCCCTAGTTAGGCCCCGACCATTTTTAGTTTGTGGCTGATACAGGGAAATGCCCCAGATAGGGACATTTCCACTGTAGCCTTATCTGTGTTAGGCACCAGTGATAAGATGCCACCCGGTGACATGCGGCCTGTGGTCTGGGACCAGATCACCACTTAACTAAGAGACTCTTGCGGTGAGACCCTCCAGCGGGAGTTTACCCCACGCAGAGTCGGGTCGGATGGATCAGATTAATCCTTTGTGTTATTTGACGATACCCGGGTACTGGAGTGCCCGGGAAGGTATCGCATATATGTGCACCAACGGTCCGCAGGGCTAGCGCTACTCTCTACATTTTGGGTGGGGACAGACATTGGGGGAAGGACATCAGGGGTATTGGTACTACGCACCCTATGTATTTTGGGGACACTCAACCAGTGTTATTGTATTGTGTGTGTGTGTTATACTGTGTAGTACAGGTTGCTGTATCCTTTGTGTAGTAAACCATTTGATATATACCCCATGTGTGTTTTTACTATTGCTATTGGTTCCTGTGAGGGGTGTATCCCGCTACGCTGGGATCACACATTTTTTATGTGCCTATATTCTTAGGACACTGTGTAAGTGTTCATTTTTTATTCTTGTCCATAAAGTATATTATTTATCTCAGATCACACTATGGTTGTCCGTTTCTCTTCACCCCAACATCGTGATCAAATTGACGACATCATCTAGAGTGCCCATATTCTACATCAGATCGCACACAGTGTGAGTTCTCATCTTTCCAGACAGAATCAAGCAAATTCTGTGCATGCAATGTCTTGCATATAATGTAAACCCTGTTCATTTATGTAACTGTATTTGTAACCATGTATTATTTGTCTTAACTCTGTGCCCAGGACATACTTGAAAATGAGAGGTAACTCTCAATGTATTACTTCCTGGTAAAATATTTTATAAATAAATAAAATAAATAAATTAGCCACTGATTTCTGAAAATGCCATCTTTACATTGAGACCATGTGAGTTTCCATCTGAAATATTATCCCTCCATACATCTCTCAAATTTAAAAACTTTATTTGCACTATGTTGTGTTTTTATTTGTTTTTTTTATGAAACATTGATTCTTGTGCTCCCCTACCTCCTGGAAAAACATATCTACTGAAGTGGAGTCTGCAGACCGTCCACTAAAAAGGTTTTTAGAGCAGCAATTATTTTACACGAGTATTTCACTTTTATAATTATATAATCACTATTATTCACTCTATAATCACTTAATAATATTGTTTATTGTTATATAATCTTTATATTGCACATATTGCACTTATTCACGTCACTATTTGCGCCCACTCATAATTTTTGTTTTCACTTCTGTTAGCCAAGCAGGTAATGGCAGCACCGGTAGTTCCTTTAGTGATGGGAAAAATGGGATACATGTGTAAATGTCACATTGGCTGTCATATCGAAGCGGTCCAACAAATATATTTTACATTTGTATTTCTTTAGTAATTATCAAATATTAAGCATTTGACACCAAAAGTTCAAAAGTATGTGTGCTACACTACATACAGTAATATAATCATGCACAGAACACAGTTTTCTGGAGTTTGAGGTTAAATAGGCTAGAGCAAGGGAGGCCAACTTTTTTTTCAGGCGAGCCAATAAACAGGCACATATTTTTGGGTGAGACACTGTCCCACTGCCCCTTTACATCCAGTTTCTGCCCCCCCCCCTACTCTCTCCCCCAATCCCCCTCCTCTCTTACTCAATCCCATTAATCCTCTCTCACTTAATTCACCCTTCCTCACACTTATTACCCCTCCTCCCACTCCTCTCTCACTCAATTCTCCCTCTCCCTCACTCAGTTCCCCTCTCTCTCACTGAATCCGTCTTTCTCACTTAATTCCCCCCTTAATTCCCCCCTTAATTCCCCCCTTCTCCTTTCTCACTCAATTCTCGCTCTCACTCAATTCTCCCCCTCTATCACTCAATTCCCCCTCCTCTTTCACTCAATTCCCCCTCCTCTCTCACTCAATTTCCCCTCCTCTCTCACTCAATTCCCCCTCTCACTCAATTCCCCCTCTCTCTCACTCAATTCCCCCTCTCTCTCACTCAATTCCCCCTCTCTCACTCAATCCCCCTCCCCTGATAATTTTATCTTGGAGAGGTGGGGGAGGCCTCTGTTCCCACAGCAGACAGTGCCAAATATCCATGTGTCACAGCGGAGGGAGGGAGGGATGGGGTGTAATTGAGCCATTCCAAATGCTGGCTGACTGGTGGGCCATGGGTTGGCCACCCCTGGGCTAGAGCATTTTACAACTAATACTGAGTTAGTAATATACGGGCTGTTTATGTAAGGCAGCAATGTAACCAAGACACAAGTGAACAATATAAAAACAGTAGGTGGCATGCATGTTCTTTCACTGGTTTCAAATGTTACTTCCGTTTTAAAAAGAAGAAGTACTGTAACTAAAGGCTAGTAGTTGGCTTGTACCCGCACAAAATATACAATGACACAATTATGCAGTATTAAAGGAAGCTGTTTAAAAAAAAAAAAAAAAAGAAGAAGAAGGCTGAATACGGGAAATAATTTGACATAACCCAAATAAAAGACAAGACAGACGGACTTGAGGAACTGTACAACGAACATGGGTTAAATCATCCGGACTAACTCCACAAAAGGAGGAAACAGGCTACATATTTCTGTAACCTTTTTGGAAGCATTCTATTCTTTCTAGAGATTTCAGTCACTAATATGGATGACCAACGACACAGAAAAGCAGCGAAACATCTTGTTTCACTTTAAGCACAGTAGCCAATTGGTTCAGAGATGAAAACCAGAAACTATTTTCCACCCATCATTCAAGAGAAAAGAATATATCATTCTTACCAAAAGGGAATTCTCTCTGCGGTATTTCTTCCTTTTACTACACTTCTGTTCTCTTGCCTAACAGCAGCATCAATTTACAATATAATTGTTTTGAAAGCAGAACTTGCAAGCCTACGAACTGAGCTGAGGTCCTACAGAAGCTTTGTGGCAAGTCCGCATCCCCTCTCTCTAGTGATGTATAATGACAGCAGTGGAGCAAACCGTGGCAAATATACCCCCTTGAAGGAGACCCAGCAGGTTAGTTTGCTGCCAGATCCTGGCAGAGGTGGGGAAGTCGTGTATCATATTCTTTGTCTACTGTTTTCCACTGTAGTAGCAACCAATAGAGTGCAGTGAGTTTGACGTCTCCAAAATCTATAGACTTTAGGCTATTTAAAAGTCGGAGTGCATTTCCAATGCTAATCAGCTCTAAGCTACAGACTGGATCAAGTTTATACTGCTGTCACGAATATTTCATATTACTGTGCATTTTGGTCCATTTTTTTCAGCCATGAATTCATAGCCCTTCATTCTTTAATTTAGCCCTTCTGTTCTTCTCCCACAACCAAATTATACAGTAGCATTTGCCCTTTAGTCTCATCCAATATATTTAAATTTGTGATTGCACTTTTATATTAAGTCAGTTTGCCATTTACAGAGAGACACGCCGTCAACGGGCCATCAGGAAGGAAAAAAAGAAGTGGACAATTTATTATTAAAGAAAACCAGATCACGAAGGTTCGTCCCTGGAGATGATGGACAAGGTAGGTTAATATCACCTTGCTTGGATTGTAATGCGTTTGTCAAAGTTTGAATGCTTTCCTTTAGTTGTTGTCTATAGTGAAAACTAAAACAGGCAGTCCTCGTTTTACAACGCTTCGTTTTACAACGAATGGCTTATCCAACGCTATGCAATGCATACCTATATTCATTTTTACAACGCCAAAACGGCTTATCCAACGCTCTTACGACGCTTTGCAATGTTTTTTGTGTATGTGTGTATATATATACACACATACACATAAACAACGTAGCAAAGCGTCGTAAGAGCATATATATAATATTATATTATACTATATAATATATTATTTATTATGTTATATTATATATATAATACAGTATATACACTATATCATTTATATGTGTGCTGCATATCTTATTGCCTACGTAAAATATTTGGTGTATTTTAGTGTTAAAAATGCCTTTAGGAACGGAACCTTTCATTTAAACAGTGTTCCTATGGGAAAACGTGTTTCGCTTTACAACGTTTCGCTATCCAACGCCATTTTGAGTAACGCATTGGGTCGGATAACCGAGGACTGCCTGTAATGTAATTATTTCATAGGGGGGTTCCCAGTTTACTTCCACAAACTTACAAGTGTTGGCAGAATTTAGCATGAATAAAAGTGGCTTTGTTATGGATTCAAAACACATTATGGCATTGGTCCCTCAATAGCAATACTTAACAAATGTACCACCTACACCTAAAATAGTAATAACCTTAACTCCAATTCTAGCCAGGTTATAAGTAAATGTGTGACCTCAATTTTTTTTTATTATAAAGTTTGAGAAATATTTCCCTTTTAAAATCCTAATTATACTGACCTTCTCTCCCTGTTTATGAGGGATATTCCCTGAAAAATTGCTTTAATGTCAATAGAAGATTGTAGCCATGCCTGGTTTGGCTACCAGTCTGCCCTCTGTCATGTAAAACCTGGTAACAGTGCAGGAAGTGACAGGACCAATCCTGGGGTTTCCACGCAGAAGCAGCTCCCTTGAGTGACAGGGGAGGAGTGGGACTAGGCCTGTGTTCTTCCCAATCCTGGGTTCAGACCTGGTACCTTCTTCCCTTGTACTTAAGGGGCTGCACCACTACATTTAATCAGTGCCTCTCCCCGCTTGAGAGAGGCTGGTAACACACAGAGGTGTCTGGCATCTTCTGTTCCTCTTCCCCTTGGGGGAGAGTGAGTGATACCATTCCCCTGGTCTTGCAAGAGGGCTAGGGAAGAGTAACGACTGCTTCAGGGGCCATTGACCTAGAGTGTAGGTCCATGGACCAGCCAGAGGTTGAAGACCTGTGCGTGAGCTGTATTGGGCATAAGCTTGTTTTATACTGTGCTGAAGCAGTGGAATAAAGAAGTTCCGGTTTAATATACTCCAGCCTAGTGTGCAATCTTTCTGGAGTGAGTGGAGTAGTTCTTCTGCAGCAGATTGCCTTCATATATCTGGAGCCTGCAGCAGATGGAGGCGCTGTACTGTCAGAGATAGAGACCAGTGATGTACCCCAGAAGACTGTCCTGTTTTCCCTAACAACATTGGCGGAGACTCATATCTACTGTGAGCGTGCAGGTATGCACCACCACACACCGTGTAATGGCAGAATCTCCCAGAGGGTGGGGGAAACACCGTTACAAGATGAAGATATCCTGCATTTTCCTACCAACAGTTTTCATGTTGTTGGCCAGTGGTGTGATCATGTGCATTTTCTTAATGGTTCATTCACCATTCTGTACAGTAGGGTTTATTTGAATTAATTTTAAATTGTGTTTTTTTTTATTTCTGAAAAAAGCACCACAAGTTATCATAACTGATAACTACTTTTACAAAGGTGCGATACGGGTTATTGATCCCACATTAACAACCATTGATTTGGATGCAAAGAAAAAGAACAAAAAACAATGTTATATATCTATACTTTTAAATTTCCCATGTGAGAAGTGGGGCTTAAACTGTCTGGTGGGTATTGTCTAAAACCTACCTATTAAATGTGTACATGAAGAGGGAGACCCAGTGGCATGTAATGATATTTGGGGGTTTATAAAGCAGTAACTAATTTGAAGGAGTGAGACAAACCTTTATAATAACCAGCAACAGCCATCTTGTGGAGCACAGCTAGTACTAGTTACATCACATATCAACTCCCCTTGCCTCATTGCTAGAGTTCCTCTCTGAATCCCCTTATTACTGACACTGTTCAGTATAAGGGACCCATTAATAAATGATATAATGTACATGTACATATCTCCACATATCCCTACCAAGAAGACAACAAACCCAAGACAAATTCTATGCATATACAAAATCTAAGTATGCTGTTGTACAACACATATACAGTACAACTGTATTTGACTCTGAAGTCTTGACAGCTGTTTCTTCTTTTATCTTTAAGATGCCTTGTTATGTTAACAATTTTCAATGAGTCTATTAGGGCTCATCTGATGTCCCTTGCTAATCTTTCCATATTACATAATACTGTATAATGGTTCGACCTGCACAATACTGGGTCTTCCTTAGTAATAAAGAATAATTTTTCCTATGCGGTAGAGGTGTGTGATTCGGGAAGATAAACTCATTGATTTTTCAATTGGTGTGCTGATGCTTATATTTTTCCGTCTGCATTGACGTGGATATCAGTTATAACCCATATCACATCTTGGTGAATGTCTTGTAAATTACTTACTGGACTTCAGGGATCATGATCTAAGAGGCTATGGATAAAACATACCAAACTGCTGTGTGCTGCTTGCTGGAATCGGGTACAGTAGGGCTGCACCTTCAAATTAAATTATTTTGCTAGCATCAAGAGTACTTGGCACATTTTAAGATATAATCACTGATGAGCACCAACATTAGCCTAATTCCAGTTCATCAAAAATGTATTTGCACATCTCTTGTCTTGAAAGATTTCTTTTTAGTATATCAATGCATAAATCTTTTCATTTTTCTTTGAAATAAAGCTGCTATCATCTAAAAACAATTCACTTTTCTTGTCCAAACGGAAAATAAATTGAGCAAAAACTCTAATTATTTACATACTAATAATCCATACCATTTTATGGTGTTTCTGGAGAAGTAAAAAAAGACTGTTGAGGTGTTAGATACTTTAAATGCACCCCAATCAGAGTGATGCCACATGCTAACTGCATGTTTCGTGAGTCTACAGTATATCCCCTCTTATTTCTGGGGTGTAATACCAGTCTTTAAAGTTGGTTTATGTGAAGAATTCTGTTAAACATAGTATGATTGCAATCCAGGAAAATGTACATTTTTTTGTCACATTCTGTGTACATGTGAATGGCAGACAGTTTTTGAAGTACAGTAATAAACATGTTTTCTTTTAGTATCTGAACTTTTAAACTAGCCAATGTTGGTTGTTATTTTCTATTGTATATGTATTTTTTATATGCTATTGTTTCCATTTATGCTCTACTGGGTCAGCATTTCATTTGGGATAATATAACATGTTTAAGATCAACATTTTGATAGATAGTGACGTCATTTTAAACCGATACGGAGTTACTAATGTTGTATATTAAACTGCTTTCTCCCAAGACCAAATTGTTATTGAATGCCATTGCTCCTTTTAACAATTAATATTTTTGATTTTCAGTGCTGCATTCCTGTTTGCAGCTGATTGCTGACAGTGCAAGAAAAGTTCAAGACAAAGGTAACACTAAATCAATTATTTGCTTGCAAGCAGTTTTCTTCCTTAAGATTACATGATTGAAGGAGTGGCTCAAAGAGTAAAGGCATTGACTTGTGACCATGGGCAAGTCATTTTATCTCATTGCCTCAGGCACCAAATCTTTTAGATTGTAAACTGTACCAGGCAGGGACTGGTTGTGCCAGCAAAATTCTTTACAAAATAGGACCTAAATCCTGAGAGGGTGTTCCTAAATTTCCATTATATAATACCCAGTCAAGGGGTTAATAGACAGAACAGACCATATATAATAAACAAGCTGTACAAGTCCTGGACATAGCCCAATGTTGTGTGGCGTATATGAGGTAACTCTGTCACTTGATACCTTGATGAAGCTCTCCGGTGTAGCGGGGGGTGGGGGTGGAGGGTTAAGTTTAAAATCCTCAGCCGATACACAGCATCTCACTGCATTATATAACCACGGTTTCTTCTTCCAACATTCCTCCGTATCGTACCCCCATTCCATCAGATTTGATTAGACCACCGCAACACCACACTGACTGTGATATCCAAATAGAGCTCTCCGATGTAGCGGGAGGTGGGGATTGAGGATTAGATAAACAATTCTCAGTGGATACACAGTGTTTCACTGCATTGCATGTTCACGGTATCCTCTTGCCAAACTCCGCCGTCTCGTAACACCGTTCCGTATGATGTAATCCCACCACTGCAACACCACACTGGCTTGTAATATAAAAGACAGCTGAAGGTAAGTGGAGTATACTCAAAACCATATGTCTATCTGTTCTGACAGCGTGCATCCGTCCCAATAGATCGAAGTAATGGACAAGAGCAAGGTAGGGTAGGAGCACTGCAGTGCTATGCAAGAAAGAAAAAAAATGATTACTACATTATTTTAGTGTATTCTGATTCACTGTCAAATAAATGGACTTTTTGGACAGATGCAGTATTGTTTACATTTGTTTTGGGCACAAGGAAACAGCAGCTTAACTGAGCCTGACCAGTGCCCAATCGCAGCTTCTCCACACCCAAAACCCAGTACACTGGTTGCCCTGAGGGAATTAACACAGCACGGGTCCCTGCTTCTGAATTGGACTCTGCTTTAGTCTTACCGGGCCGTCACCAGCCTGGAAGAGCTGTGTAGTGAGAGCAGAGACATGCGGTCCCTCTCTCTGGGTCTCCTCACACATCAATTACAGCCGATCTCGCTATTTTTATGATTTTATAATTATGGTAGCAGCCTGGTAGGATTAATGCAGCGGGAGTCTCATTCCGAAGCAGGGACTGTGACGGGCTCTCAAATAAAGGTTAAGCCCGTTTTGGTTACTCCTGATCTGAGTATAAGGGTCCAAGAGAGTTAGCTCTTGGTCCCAGTAACATTGTACCATTCCAATGTGTTATATGTAATACAAGTATTTTTGGTGTTTTTTCCTTTCCGGTCATGCCAGCAAGCAGGGATTGCTAGGGTGTGAGTTTCAAGGGGCGGTTTGCGGAGGAACCATTGACATAATGTGTCTTGGAGGTTGGGGTCTGGAGTTGTCGGTTCCCCAACCGTATATAAGGTTGAGTGGGGACTCTGAGAGTCCAGACTGAGTCCAAAAGATGGTGTGTGAGGAATAAGGCAGATAGAAATAAGACTCCAACATATTTCCCTGTCTGTCCCCTGTTCCCCAACACTCAGACGTATAGTGAAATATACTTTATTAAATGTAAGGTGTTCTTTACATTCGGAACCAATGTCCAAACAGGCTGCCCAACCTAACCCATGGTTAAGGGTGAGTCTGCTTGACATCGGAGTTCAAAGCAGGCAGAGGATGCCAGAGGTGAGAATAGCATTTAGTTAGTGGGGAAAGGCGGAGTACCAGGTCCGGAGATCAATGGCAGTCGTCTGGGCTGCCACTTGCTCTGCCAGACCTGGTGGTGCCTGTCCCAGCAGGTGGCATTGAGATAGCCAGGGAGAGAGGTGGCAGGCTTGCGCATGTCCCTTGGCTATTTCAGATTTCCCGCTGACCCGGCTTTTCTAGCCGGCTTGGCTCTGATTGGTTGCTTGGGAATTTTCCCACGCGTTGATTGGCTGTTGAGTTTTGTGAATGAAACTCAGAATACTATATGAATCTGTGAGCCAATCAGATTGTAATTCTTCGGTAGTAAAAGCGCGGGCTCAAAGTTGCTTCTGCGAGAATAGTAGAGCAACCGGCTTCGATTTCAAGCCTGAAAAGCCTGTCTACCAGAGTCTAAGTCCCGACTTTTGCGCCCAAGTTCTCAGAAACGATCATAGCGGATGCGGCTGTGATTTTATGTCGATTTGAGTTCCAGAGGATCTGTAGTAACTCGTGGTCAGGAGGGACCAAGTTCTCAGAAGAGAATGTACCGGTGGCGTGTGGAATTTCATGCCGATTCGAGTTCCAGGAGATTTTGGGCTTAGTCCCGGTCAGGGTAAAACTTGCCCAAAGAGTTCCCTGCACCTATGAAAGTCTACTTTTCAACCCCAGTCCCAAAGTAAGTGTTTCTTTTTGTCTGTATTTTGTGTATCGTGTGTAAGTGAATTTATGCGAATAAACTACAATTTATGTCATAACCTTGTTTTGCTCAATGTATGATCCCGGCAAAATGGTGTAAATAACCTGGTCTCCCGTGACAGGAACAGGGAAATTATTTTCCCCTGGATTTGCATTATCAGACCCATGTATTTTGCATGTTACATATTTTGGGTCCCTACATTTTTATTGTGTATTCTTTGGTTCAGCAGTGTTCATTTAGTATGTGTTTAGGTATATTTTAATATTATTTTTGTGTTTTGTATTGCTAATAAAATCCATTTTGTACTTTCACATATTTTTCGTCTGCTTTCAACAAATCCTCTTTTTTTCTTTTTGTGTTTATATATATATATGCACACAAAACTCAAGCAAAAAACAGATGCTTATCCCATACAAATAATGTAGAGATAATAATTAGCAGAAGGATGTCCGATAATAGGAGACAGCACACTGAGGGTTAAATCCAAAACAAAGCCTTTATTGTAGACAAGAGAAACCAATGTTTCGGTCACCGTAACGGGACCTTCTGACCCTGAGGAAGGTCTCGTTACGGTGACTGAAATGTTGGTTGCAATGCCTCTCTTGTCTACAATACAGACTTTTTTTGCATTTAACCCTCAGTGTGCTGTCTCTTATTATCGGACATCCTTCTGGTAATTATTATTATCTCTCTCTCTCTCTCTCTCTCTCTCTCTCTCTCTCTCTCTCTATATAATTTTATATATATACATACATACACACACACACACACACACACACACACACACACACACGGTACTGCGTGTGTGTGTGTGGGTCTTTTTTTTTCATTTGAATATATTTTTTAGAATCTATCCCATATTTTAGAAACGGTATAGGTCATATTCACTTGTGTAAGCATTGCTCATAATATGACCAGACATATTTCCTCTATTCCAGATGACTCAAGTATTATACCATGGCTGCTTAGTTTTAAACGAGGAACTGCTTTGGAAGAAGAAGGAAATAAAATATTAATCAAAGAAACTGGTTACTTTTTCATATATGGCCAGGTAAGAATATTATGCAATACAGCTTTAATAGGGCTAGTGATGGTCTACAGTTCTGCAGTGGGTTCCACACTTTTGACAATAATGGAATGAATCAAAGTGATTCTTATTTCAGTAATACCACAACTAACAAAGGCTAATCATTGTATTTGCTCAATACTGTAATGTGCAGTCACTATGATAAATATTTTAATGAACTCATATATAACAAAGTATTCTCAGTAAACTTCAGGCACTATAAGTCCTCAACTTTTATTTTAGTTTGGTAACGATAACACCAAGGAGACAAAGGGCCATGTTTATTAAGCAGTGCTATGCCACAGGACACCGTTCAGCGAAGGAAGACACTTTAAGGCTCATTCATTAGTATGTGTCATAAAGTGCCTTTGGTGCAGGAAGGTGTCTTATGTAATAGCACTGCTTAGGCAATATGGGTCAAGATCATACTGTATGTCAGTGGCTGCAATTCATGTCAGCGCTTGAGCAGAAAGTGTTTTATTTCAGGTGCTGCTGCCTTAGAACCAGATTGTTGGTTGTTCTTTTTATTGTCCAGTTATCCTAAACATGTCTTTGTGCAGTAATGCTACTGTAGCCTATCTTTTTGACTCATTGGTCTAGATTCACTGAACTGTGATACATCAGTGGTAATATTGATAAGTATTGCAAAGTATGTAACACCAATATTAGTTACCGCTGTATTCACTAATGTAATTGAATCTCATGATATGCAACTTACTGCATTATATGGATGTGAAACAAATCGGGATAACATGACAATGACAATCTCAATCAATACAGTTTCATGTCAGGAGATACACATAAAGAAACATGGTTGTTGCTAGTAGGAATAGCAATTAATTGTAAGAGACTAAAAGGAAGCTGTTACCATAAAAATGCAGAAACAATACTGTAGATATATTAAACCATTTGGTAGCCAAAGCGGCCAGCAAAGACTGCAGTGTAAACCATGTATGTTACAAACACTGCAGGGAAGGGTCACTGTGGATTGAGGCAGTCAAGATTTCTTCGGAGTGGACTTTTACAGTCCTGAAGGACGTGAGTATTTAGGATTAGTTTTGAGGGGCAAAAGACATAGAATATTAAATTGTGTAGTACTGAAGGAGTAATTTGGTGGTATGAAGATTGCCTTTGAAGCACCTTCACCTTCAGTTTCACTGTCAACTGTCTGAGGTAATTAAAATCGCTTTATTTCCCTGTGCCAGATGCCCCAAAAATGTACTGTAAGCATTTTGGTGCCTGCAAAAAATATGTACTATATGTAAATTGATTATAATTATTACCCAATGACACTCAAAGGGATAGAGAAAGCTGTTATCTTTAGTATTTGTTTTCATGTTTGTTACCTGCAGTAGATGCCTTCTATTCTGCTTGAATGTTTATAATAATAATTTTATACAACGCTTTTCTCCCAATAGGACACAAAGGGCTTCACAATTACAGTATAGTGCGCAATAAGCAAGCCCATCCCTAGGTGGTAAGCAAGTAAGGCACCGCCCAGGGGCAGCGGCGGGAGTAGATGACCACGGGAGCAGAGCTGTCAAGCGGGGCGGTGGTGGGAGAAGAGGATGGAGGACCGTCAGAGTGGCAGATGAGTTGGATGTCATGGCAGGAGAGAAGCAGGGCAGCAGAGGAGGAGCACATCCCAACAGTCTGACCCAGAAGTCTGCACTGACTTTCGGTGTCTGCCTCTGCTACAGCGCCCTGCTCCCCAGCCATCCTCCTCGCTCTGATTGCTGCCCTGCTTCTCTCCCGCCATCCAACTTCTCTGCCTCCCTGCATCCTTTATCCTTTCTCCCGCCGCCCTCCTCTACTCCCGGCCGTGGTCCTCCTCCACTGAAGCCCGCAGCCACATTAAGGGGGTGACAAGAGCAGGAGGGGAAGCTGAGAAAATGTTATCAAATAATATATTGTATGTTTAAATGGGCCAATAGGAAGCTGTATTTGCAGTCAAAACGTTGGGTTTTTCTGCTGTATTAAACTACTTATTTTGAAGACCGAGTGCCTGGACTTTTGCCTTCTACATATGAATCCTTGGGGACATTGCAGGACTGCCTCCTTTTGTCCATGGGCACCAGCAGGTGATATCTTTCTATACAGTATTTTTGTGTGCCAGACTAACTCCTACCAATAGGAAGCTGTGACATCATGCGTTATGACTTCCTATTGGCACGCATGACTGGTACCTGAGCATGACATACATACTTTCATAGGGGGTGCATGTATCTCAGGAATCAGGGGGTCCACAGAGATTAACTTAAAGCGGTCCAGCTCCAGATTTATGCCCTACTTCCTACCTGGGGGAAGGAAAACTTTTGTGGGGTTATTTTTTCTTTTTTTAGAGGGGGGGGGGGGGGGCAGGTTTAATTGTGCACATACCCTAGGGACGGGCCTGCCATTAAACAGCATTGTACATAGGTATTTTACAGACACAGTCCCTGCCCAGATAAGCTTACAATTTATGTTTTTGGTTTCTGAGGTACTAGGATTTGAACCAGGTTCCCTTGCTTCAAACTCGCTTCAGCCGATGATGATCATTGTATACTGTACATTGCCTCATGAACCTTGTATATTTAGTATTTTTACTTGTGACTCCTTTATTGGTGGCAGTCAAACTCTAGTGAAAATGACAGACCTAATTTTGTGGAAACTATTAATTTCCATGTAAATGTAGATATCCATTAAAATATTTGCATACAAAAGAGTGAAATAGACTGGTGAAAAGAGTGAACAACTACTATGCTTTGTGTCTTGCAGGTTTGGTATACAGATGAATTATTTGCAATGGGCCATTTAATACAGAGAATAAAGGCCCACAAAGTGGGGAATGATCCCAGTTTGGTTACATTGTTCAGATGTATCCAGAACATGCCACAGACTCATCCAAACAATTCATGTTACACGGCTGGTAGGTATCTAAATAAACAGAGCTACAAAATAATAACTGTTTTAATATATGGCAAACAAAGGATAGGAGGGGGAGGGGGCAGGGGGGTAGGGAATGTGACCCTCGTTACTGCTCAGTACCAAACTTGGTATATGGTGCTACAATCTGGAGTGACCATGAATGTGACCAAGGAGAAAAAGAACCTCTCAACGAGAGCACTCAGTACAATAAATGTTAATGACTAGAGGGCCCATAGGCTCTGGGTGAATACCTCAGACATAGTATGATTGGTGTGTAGTTATTGTATAAAAATATAAACTTTATTCAGAGCTATACTCCAATCTAAATAAAATAAAGGTTTAATGAGGAAACAAACAGATTGTCCTCTCTATGTGAAGACACAAACTTTGACGACTTAAGCGAATTAACACAATATTTTTATATATATATATATATATATATATATATATATATATATATATATATATATATATATATATATATATATATACAGCTAAACCCCGTTATAACGCGCCTCGTTATACCGCGATTCGGTTATAACGCGGTTTTCCCGTGGCTCCCGTTTAAAAAAAAAAAAAAAAAATTTAAAAAAAAAAATTTTTTTTTACATTTTTTTTTTTTGCACACTGCACACACTGCACACACACTGCTCATTTCTCACACTGCCACACTGCACACACACTGCACATTGCTCACACTGCCCACACTGACACACACTGCACACTGCACACTGCACACACACTGCTCATTGCTCACACTGCCCACACTGACACACACTGCACACTGCACACACACTGCTCATTGCTCACACTGCACACACTGACACACTGCACACACACTGCACACACACTGCTCATTGCTCACACTGCACACACTGACACACTGCACACACACTGCTCATTGCTCACACTGCACACACCGACACACTGCACACACACTGCACACACACTGCTCATTGCTCACACTGCACACACACTGCTCATTGCTCACACTGCACACACTGACACTGCACACACACTGCTCATTGCTCACACTGCACACACACTGTACACTGCACACACACTCCTCATTGCTCACACTGCACACACTGACACACTGCTCATTGCTCACACTGACACACACTGCACACACTGACACACACTGCACAGACACTGCACACACTGATACACTGCTCATTGCTCACACTGACACACACTGCACACTGCTCACACTGACACACACTGCTCACACTGACACACACTGCACAGACACTGCACACACTGATACACTGCTCATTGCTCACACTGACACACACTGCACACTGCTCACACTGACACACACTGCACACACACTGCTCACACTGACACACACTGCACAGACACTGCTCATTGCTCACACTGCACACACTGACACACACTGCACAGACACTGCTCATTGCTCACACTGCACACACTGACACACTGCTCATTGCTCACACTGACACACACTGCACACTGCTCACACTGACACACACTGCACACTGCACACACACTGCACACTGCACACACACTGCTCAGACTGACACACACTGACACACACTGCACAGACACTGCTCATTGCTCACACTTACTGCACACAGCTCTCACAATACACTCACATGTCAGCAGCCCACCCCCCCCTCACATGTCAGCAGCCCACCCCCCCCCTCTCACATGTCAGCAGCCCACCCCCCCCTCTCACATGTCAGCAGCCCACCCCCCCCTCACATGTCAGCAGCCCACCCACCCCCCCTCTCACATGTCAGCAGCCCACCCCACCCCCCTCTCACATGTCAGCAGCCCACCCCACCCCCCCTCTCACATGTCAGCAGCCCACCCCACCCCCCCTCTCACATGTCAGCAGCCCACCCCACCCCCCCTCTCACATGTCAGCAGCCCACCCCACCCCCCCTCTCACATGTCAGCAGCCCACCCCACCCCCCCTCTCACATGTCAGCAGCCCACCCCCCTCTCACATGTCAGCAGCCCACCCCACCCCCCCTCTCACATGTCAGCAGCCCACCCCACCCCCCCTCTCACATGTCAGCAGCCCACCAGCCCGTTTTTCACATGTCAGCAGCCCACCAGCCCGTTTTTCACATGTCAGCAGCCCACCAGCCCGGTGGAGGTTGGAATAATGACATCACCCGCAGGGGGCGGAGAGCGGACGGCTTGATTGACAAGAAGAGGGCTGTGGGCGGGGCGACTGAATGAGGCCAGGCAGTAAGAGTGCCCGGATGTGGGATGCTTGTTCTGCAGTCATTGGTGCCATATAGGAGGAGGTAAGTGGGCGTGGCTTGCATCCTTTACCCCCCTTTGTCTCTATGGCAACTCCTCCTGCCCGGGTGATTTGCAGTGCAGGGTGGGCGGAGGTGAGTCAGAGCCGGGCGTGGTGGACCCGGCCGGGGAGGGGGAGCCTCACGCTCCGGGACCCTCTCCCAGCCTCTCCTCCCCACCCCTCTCCCTCCTTCCCGCCGCTCACCAGGACTCAGTGACCGGAGCTGCAGCTAACCCAAGTCCCGCAGGCTGTGCGAGGTGCTGGTATCTGTCACACCCTCCCTGACCCCGCACAGCGGCTCTGATGCTGGGCGTAGCGGTGATGACGAACAGGTAGGGGACCCTGCATTAAAGCCTGAGAGAGATTAGTGTCTCCTCACCCTGCCCACCCCTTCTCACCATCACACACACACACACACACACACACACTCACACTCACACACTCTGTCTCTCTCTCTCTCTCACACACGCACGCACACACACACTCTGTCTCTCTCTCTCTCACACACACACGCACGCACACACACACACGCTGGGAGGACACAGACACGTGCAAAACCAGGGGGCTGAGAGGGAGGACGGATGAATCGCCGCCATTTTTTAATTTTTTTTTATTTATTTAACTTCCTTCCCTCCTCACACCCGATCAGGAGCGCGGCGGCCATTTTTTTTTTAAATTAGCGCGACCCCGTTACTAACGCGGTGGACTCGGGGTGGACCCCGAGCACCGCGTTATAACGGGGTTTAGCTGTATATATATATATATATATATATATATACAGTGCTTGACAAATTACTCAAAAATCTACTCGCCAAACCAAAAAATCTACTCGCCACCTAGCCCCGCCCCCAGCACCTCCCCTAGCTCCACCCCCTCCCCTAGCTCCGCCCCCATACCCGGTTAAATTTTTTTAAAGTAAATTCCTAGTAAAACATTCTTTTTTGACATAAGTTTATTTATTGTATTACATTTATACTTTACTACAATTAGTCCTTGTTACGTGTGTGTGTGTGTGTGTGTGTGTATGTGTGTGACTATTTTCCTGCACCCATTAACCAGTGGCTGGACGCCCCCTCTTCACAATATCTAAAGCAGCAACCCCCCTGGGATCTTACCTGATCCGCAGTCCCTCAATGTCCAGGTACCTCATTCCCGCAATGTTATATGTTGGAGGGAAGGTGTTCCCTACCTGTCTTCTGGGTTAGGGGGGGGTTCCGATGTCTCCCGTGTGAAGCTCCAGAGTCAGATCTGGAAGAAAGCAGTATCGGTTATTTCGGTGTAGTATAGGGCTGTTAAGATATATATAGCGTAAATAAGATATCCAGATCCAGAGTGTGGGAAAGAGCGAGACAGAGAGAGAGAGAGCGAGACAGAGAAAGAGAGAGAGAGCGAGACAGAGAGAGAGCGAGACAGAGAGAGAGCGAGACAGAGAGAGAGCGAGACAGAGAGAGAGCGAGACAGAGAGAGAGCGAGACAGAGAGAGAGCGAGACAGAGAGAGAGCGAGACAGAGAGAGAGCGAGACAGAGAGAGAGCGAGACAGAGAGAGACCCAGAGACCTAGAGAGGGGGGGAGGGGGGGGGTGACTGGCTGGAAGACTGGGTGGAATTACTGACTGGGTAACTGGGTGGAATTACTGACTGGGTGACTGGGTGGGATTACTGACTGGGTGACTGGGTGACTGGGTGACTGTGTGGGGGTGGAATTACTGACTGGGTGACTGGGTGGAATTACTGACTGGGTGACTGGGTGGGATTACTGACTGGGTGACTGGGTGGGATTACTGACTGGGTGACTGGGTGACTGTGTGGGGGTGGAATTACTGACTGGGTGACTGGGTGGAATTACTGACTGGGTGACTGGGTGGAATTACTGACTGGGTGACTGGGTGGAATTACTGACTGGGTGACTGGGTGACTGTGTGGGGGTGGAATTACTGACTGGGTGACTGGGTGGGATTACTGACTGGGTGACTGGGTGACTGTGTGGGGGTGGAATTACTGACTGGGTGACTGGGTGGAATTACTGACTGGGTGACTGGGTGGAATTACTGACTGGGTGACTGGGTGGGATTACTGACTGGGTGACTGGGTGGAATTACTGACTGGGTGACTGGGTGGAATTACTGACTGGGTGACTGGGTGGAATTACTGACTGGGTGACTGGGTGGGGGTGGAATTACTGACTGGGTGACTGGGTGGGGGTGGAATTACTGACTGGATGACTGGGTGAGATTACTGACTGGGTGACTGGGTGGGATTACTGACTGGGTGAGATTACTGACTGGGTTACTGGGTGGGATTACTGACTGGGTGAGATTACTGACTGGGTGAGATTACTGACTGGGTGAGATTACTGACTGGGTGACTGGGTGGGATTACTGACTGGGTGAGATTACTGACTGGGTGACTGGGTGACTGGGTGGGGGGTGGGATGACTGGGTGGGGGGTGGGATGACTGACTGTGTGATTGGTGGGGGGTGGGATTACTGACTGTGTGACTGGTGGGGGGTGGGATTACTGACTGGGTGACTGTGTGGGGGTGGGATTACTGACTGGGTGACTGGGTGGGATTACTGACTGGGTGACTGGGTGACTGTGTGGGGGTGGGATTACTGACTGGGTGACTGGGTGGGATTACTGACTGGGTGAATGGGTGGGATTACTGACTGGGTGACTGGGTGGGATTACTGACTGGGTGACTGGGTGGGGTGACAGGGTGGGGGGTGGGGTGACTGGGTGGGGTGACAAGGTGGGGGGTGGGGTGACAGGGTGTGGGGTGACAGGGTGTGGGGTGGGGTGACTGACTGGGGGGTTACCTCTGGTGTCCTGCACACACATGTTCTCTCTCCCCCATATACACACACACACACACACACACACACACACACACACACACACACACACACACACACACACACACACACACTCTCAGTCTCTTTCCCCCATACACATACACACACACTCTCTCTCAATCTCTCTCTCACATACACATACACACACACACACAGACACTCTCAATCTCTCTCTCACATACACACACACACACACACACACACACACACACACACACACACACACACACACACACACACACACACACACACACACACACACACACACACACACACACACACACACACACACACTCTCTCTCAATCTCTCTCTCACATACACACACTCTTTCTCAGTACCTCACAGTATCTCAGGAGCGCTGGAGGGGAGAGAGGGGGAGAGAAACACCCGGCTACTATCTCCCGCCCCGCGCGCACAGCGGGAGAGCACCGGAGGGGGGGGCGATATCTCCAGACCCGCGCGGACAGCGGGAGAGCACCAGAGGGGGAGGCGGTATCTCCAGACCCGCGCGGACAGCGGGAGAGCGCCGGAGGGGGGGGGCGGTATCTCCAGACCCGCGCGGACAGCGGGAGAGCGCCGGAGGGGGGGGGGGTATCTCCAGACCCGCGCGGACAGCGGGAGAGCGCCGGAGGGGGGGGGGGGGAGCGGGAGAGCGCCGGAGGGGGGGGGGGGAGCGGGAGAGCGCCGGAGGGGGGGGCGGTATCTCCAGACCCGCGCGCACAGCGGGAGAGCGCCGGAGGGGAGGGGGGGGTTGTATCTCCCGACCCGCCCGCACAGCGGGAGAGTGCCGGGGGGGGGGGGGGTGTATCTCCTGACCCGCCCGCACAGCGGGAGAGTGCCGGGGGGGGGGGGGTGTATCTCCTGACCCGCCCGCACAGCGGGAGAGCGCCGGAGGGGGGGTGTATCTCCCGACCCGAGCGCACAGAGGGAGAGCGCCGGAGGGGGGGGTGTATCTCCCGACCCGAGCGCACAGCGGGAGAGCGCCGGAGGGGGGGGGTGTATCTCCCGACCCGAGCGCACAGCGGGAGAGCGCCGGAGGGGGGGTGTATTTCTCGACCCGAGCGCACAGCGGGAGAGCGCCGGAGGGGGGGGGCGGTATCTCCCGACCCGCGCAGACAGCGAGAGCACCAGGGACCGGGGGCAGGATGTATCAGTGTATATATAAATATTTTAAAGTGCATTAAATTCCCCCCACCTCAAGCATCTGTTCAAAATCCTCCATGACCGGATTAGTGCAGGTCTTGTAAATTACAGGAGCTGGCACAATTATACAGAAGGATATATAGAGGAGGAGGCGCAGCAGCAGACACGCGGGCCCCCCCCCCCCCCCCCCCCCCCCCATATATCATTACTTACCCGTGAAGAGAAGGAAGGGCGGTTTGAAGTCCTGGCAACTCCATCCCGCTCACAGCCAATCAGCTAAAGAGATTTTTTTTTTTTTCGAGCAGGGGATTTTTTTTAATTTTTGAGCAGGGGAAAAGTTACTGGCCACGAGCCAATATCCGATCGCAGCTGGCGAGTTGGCGACCGGATTTGTCGAGCACTGTATATATATATATATATATATATATATATATATATATATATATATATATATATATATATATATATATATATATATATATACATGTAGAGGTATCAGTACCGTGTTAGCCGAGCTTCAATAATCAAAAAATAAATAGATGATACCATTCTGTGGCTAACGAAATGCTTTTATTTGTGCGAGCTTTCGAGATACACTGATCTCTTCTTCCGGCGATGTTACAATGAATGAAGCAAAAGGTACAGTATACTTAAAAACAGTGTCTCTTGGAATGTTATCTGTGCTGTTCCTTCCCCCGGTGTGGATGTGTTTTATGGCTAGAGGTGTCAAAAGGTTAATTGAAAGCAAGTAAAGAAAGAGTGTGTATGTGTATCAGTGTGAATAAAAATGAATGGAGAGCCATATATATATATATTTAACACACATTCCCAGATAGCTCAAACTCCCACATCCACCACATCATGAATATATATTTATGCCAAAATGAGTGCTACTGAGCGTGGCAAATGTATACGTACAACAGAAGACACGGGTGCCCAATGCTACATCAGATTGACAAAACATATATGGTAATGAGTATAAAGTTTAAATACTTGAATAATAATAATAGTAATTACTTGTTTTTTTAGTTAAACCCTTTGGCCAAAGCGTCGTAAGCCTGCATACCAACGTCAAGGTAAACCAAAAATGCAGATCCTACACTACACTGTGAACCCTTCCTGTTACCTCTGTATGAGGGGAAGGATCTGCAGTGAGTCCTGTCCATTTCAGCCAGTTGCCAGAACCTCCCAAGTTAAAAAGGTGGGGAGGGGCGAGCTCTGGGGGGAGGTGCCACCTAACCTCCATAGACTGTTACCAGTCAGAAATTGATTAACACACATTCCCAGATAGCTCAAACTCCCAATCCACCACATCATGAATATATATTTATGCCAAAATCCACCACATCATGAATATATATTTATGCCAATATATATTTATGCTCTACTGAGCGTGGCAAATGTATACATACAACAGAAGACACGGGTGCCCAATGCTACATCAGATTGACAAAACATATATGGTAATGAGTATAAAGTTTAAATACTTGAATAATAATAATAGTAATTACTTGTTTTTTTAGTTAAACCCTTTGGCCAAAGCGTCGTAAGCCTGCATACCAACGTCAAGGTAAACCAAAAATGCAGATCCTACACTACACTGTGAACCCTTCCTGTTACCTCTGTATGAGGGGAAGGATCTGCAGTGAGTCCTGTCCATTTCAGCCAGTTGCCAGAACCTCCCAAGTTAAAAAGGTGGGGAGGGGCGAGCTCTGGGGGGAGGTGCCACCTAACCTCCATAGACTGTTACCAGTCAGAAATTGATTAACACACATTCCCAGATAGCTCAAACTCCCAATCCACCACATCATGAATATATATTTATGCCAAAATCCACCACATCATGAATATATATTTATGCCAATATATATTTATGCTCTACTGAGCGTGGCAAATGTATACATACAACAGAAGACACGGGTGCCCAATGCTACATCAAATTGACAAAACATATATGGTAGATAGGGCCATTTAATACAGAGAATAAAGGCCCACAACGTGGGGAATGATCCCAGTTTGGTTACATTGTTCAGATGTATCCAGAACATGCCACAGACTCATCCAAACAATTCATGTTACACACGGCTGGTAGGTATCTAAATAAACAGAGCTACAAAATAATAACTGTTTTAATATATGGCAAACAAAGGATAGGAGGGGGAGGGGGCAGGGGGGTAGGGAATGTGACCCTCGCTACTGCTCAGTACCAAACTTGGTATATGGTGCTACAATCTGGGGTGACCATGAATGCGACCAAGGAGAAAAAGAACCTCTCAACGAGAGCACTCAGTACAATAAATGTTGATGACTAGAGGGCCCATAGGCTCTGGGTGAATACCTCAGACATAGTATGATTGGTGTGTAGTTATTGTATAAAAATATAAACTTTATTCAGAGCTATACTCCAATCTAAATAAAATAAAGGTTTAACGAGGAAACAAACAGATTGTCCTCTCTATGTGAGGACACAAACTTTGATGACTTAAGCGAATTAACACAATTCTGATTGTTGATATCTATAGGACATGCACCGCACTATTTTATTGTATTTGGAGTGCCAGCTGCCTCTCTTTTATATATATATATATATATATATATATATATATATATATATATATATATATGTGTGTGTATATATATGTCTGTGAGTATATATATGTGTGTGTGTGTGTGTGTGTGTATATATATATATATGTATATATATTTAGATTCATACATATACATACACACATAAATGTATATACACATACATTTATATATACACATACATGTGTATATATATATATATATATATATATATATATATATATATATATATATATATATATATATATATATATGTACACACACACACACATATATATATATATATATATATATATATATATATATATATATATACTTGAATAAAGGACAAAACATAGAACACAGATAGAGCCCAGTGCTACATCCAATGACACAAATACACAGTAAAGTACCTTAATATATATATATACAGCTCAACCCCGTTACAACGCGATCCGTTACAACGCGATCCGTTACAACGCGAATCGCTTATAACGCGATCCAAGCGTAATTTTCGTAATTATGAATACTTTACAACACGATTATTGGTGTCTTAAATACTTTTTTGTACAATGCATACAATGGTACATTATTTCTAACGCAATCTGCTTATAACGCAATGTGATTCTTTGGACCCCAAGCACAGCGTTATAAGGGGGCTGAGCTGTATATCTAAAATAAAAACATTTGAACATTTTGTTTTATTCTTTAGCCAATATATATATATATATATATATATATAGTTGTGGTTACTTTGGGGGTTTTATAGGAGCTTACTGGGTATCTCTGTTCTGGTGTGTGTGTGTGTGTGTGTGTGTGTGTGTGTGTGTGTGTGTGTGTGTGTGTGTGTGTGTGTGTGTGTGTGTGTGTGTGTATCCTACAGCCTTGAAAATTGCATAGCCAGTACAACCAACCTCGCACTGATGAGACCCATTAAGGTTGAACATGTCTGTGAGTGGTTTCTCTGGCTTTGCATCTGATTCCCATGCTGTGCTTAAACGCTGTGTTAACAGTGAGCATTAGCTTATAAGGGTTCCATGTAAAAATGGATTTCAGGCAAAAGTGACATGGTGTGCTCATTTGCATGTCATTTCCCAGAATCCCTTGCAGTGGAAGCACTGTATGCTAGGTGATAATGGTGAAAGGCAGGGTTGCAGACCTGTCAAAGACATGTGAATGTGCTCACAAGTGATATATATATTTGTGAGGGTCCAGGAGGGCCGAGGGGTCCGCGATGGTGTGGGGAACAGGACAGACTTTTCGTGAATTCTACTTGCTTCTCAGGGTGTCCTTCTCCGGTGGGCTCCAGGGTTTCCAGAGACAGAACAGACTTCTTTCACATCCCTGCCTAATAGACTGTAGACTCAGGCAGGGGTATACAAAAAGTGATGCTTTATTGAGACATCCACTGTGGATGATGCGTGGCTCTCTGATAGCATTGAGGCCTATGATCTCTCAGTCAGTCCATGAGGGACTGCCTGGCATGTTTCACTCCCAGCCGGGAGGAGCAGCACACACCTCATCTCCCTAGGAGGGGTGGAAGAGAACACTCTATAATTTAGTACTTCCTTTCTCAGACACCAGAAGGGGAGGGCACAAGGTCTGCACCACTATTGGCTATACACAGACCCTGTCACCACCACTTCTGCCACTCAGTCAGCCTGAGGGGGGGGGGGTCAATGCCCCTAGGATAGCCTGCCACAGTCTGTAGCTACTAAGGACTTACATGACAGGAGGCAGAGAGGCAGTCTCTGAGGGAATATCGGTTGCAGAAAATTGTAGTTTTTAAAACTCCCTAAAACCAAAAAAATCCACATTTTGTTTCCAATGGAATTTATTTGATAAATGTTGCTTATTTTGTTATTTTGCTCTGTTGTGAAATAACACCCTAAGTATAATGTATGTATTTATTTTTGCTGTTAAATCAATAACAACACAGTACAGTATCTGACAATTCACTTTTGATTTTGTTTTTCTTTAATCAGGAATTGCAAAATTGGAAGAAGGGGATGAGCTTCAGCTTACAATACCACGGAACAAAGCAAATATTTCTCTGAAAGGAGATGGCACCTTTTTTGGTGCAATCAGACTTTTGTGACCTGAAACAAGAGTGCATAATACTAAATATCAGTCTACTTCTTTGTTCTGCCTATTTCAGTACAGCTGACACTTGTTTTTACTTTTTAACCAACTTTTTTTATCCGGTCCAAGGAGTTGCAATCAAAACAGGAAATCTCATAGCATGTGAAAGTAATGTCGTCTCATTTACCAGAACAACTTGTTATTTTAAGCAATCCAGTAACGATATTTTTAGTAATTGCATGCATTATTGAGACAATGTTACATTTTGTGTGGTTGCCATGCATTGATAATCAAATAACCATAAGGAATGCAAGCATATCATTGAAAGTCTACTTAAACACTTAGGAAACTATATTGGAATAATTAGTAGTAATTTAATATGTTTTAACGTGAAATCTTATATGGGTTTTCTTTTTAAATAAATCACGTCTGTAGTATTAGATACTTGCATTTTTTAAATTATTATTCAACTCTTAATTACATTTTTAATAAGTTTTAACGCATTCTTTGATGTCTATAGCAGATTTTAGCCCATCTGTCAAGCAGTACAAGATCTCTGTAACACTTTACTGTTTGGGATAATTTCTTGACAATATTCCCAGCCGTTCGCGCTGTAAACTGTAATAATAGATTCTGTTACCTTAGTAATATAAGAATACATTGTAGCTGCTGAGTTACACTGATTGAATCAGTCACTAATGATGTTAGTAATACCATAAGGATTTTTTTACAGATTTATAACGGGAGCACAAAATGATTGTCAGTTTAGGTAAGAATGTAGACTTATACATTGCCACAAGCTTTACATATACACATGAGAATAAAAGGGAATGTAGTATTTCTGCATTAAAAATGAATGTGCAGGACGTCGGAGCGAATGGGAGTGTTTTAAAACAACTCAGTGGACTCCGCTACATAAGACTTCACTTCTAACCCTCCAAAACTAAGAATTGGATCTTTAAGAGTACCTCAACCAACATGGGAACCAACAGAGATGCTGTCTACGAAGGAGAAGAAACTTCAGCCTCTGGAATTGACCTGCTTCTTCCTCAAGAGCAGCCAGCCAGTAGCAGATACCAACAATGGCGGCAGAACGTGGGTGCGCATGCACGTGCATGAGCAAGTGAGGGATTCACCTGTGTCAGACCTGGAGAAGCAGAGAGTGGAAAACACTCAAATCACCCCAAGAGCTCTGACTATTCAAAGAGATGCAGAGAGTCTTTCAAACAGCACGGGACAAGGTTTTGGCTGAATTTAAGTCAGATCTGACTGTAAAGACAACTTAGCTTGAAAATAAGATGGAGGAATCCCTGCAGAGCCAGGGCTCAACAGAAGATGAGGTTTTCAGACTCAACTATGATATGAGAAACTTGAAAGACAACATTGACGATTTGGAAAATCGTGAAAGAAGGAAGAATTTCAGGGTAAGAAACATCCCCAAAGCAATCGATTTTAAAAGAATTGCAACAGTACAAGACTATTTACTCAAATAGACCCCTCCTTACAAACAAACGTCCTACACATGGACAAAGCACATTTATAAACCCTCAAAAAAGCAGAGTGGTAATTTTGCAATTTCACTATTATACTAATAGGAGAAAATACTAAAGGGATGCAGGAACCAAGAATATTTAGGCTTAGAATCCTCAAAGTTACAGATATTCCAAGACTTTTCCAAATCCACTATCTTGAGAAGAAGAGGCCTTCACCCAGTTGCAAAAGTCCTCAGAGAAAACGGATTCATTATAGATGGGGAATTCCATTCCGCCTAGAAGCAGGCAAAGACGGGATGCAAGCATCGCTGAGATACCTTGAGTAGACGGAAGCCTTTCTAGAGGCCCTAGGCCTGCATCCTCAGATGAGACCAAAAGTACATAGATCTCCACGAACCGGGAGCGCATCAAGAGAGTCACACCACGGAGAGGGACAAGAAAGAGGTGACAGACCGGAAGAGCCTGAGATGATCCCCCAGACTTGAGTGTGCAAAAGAAATAGTCCTTTTGGAGGAAGAATTGGTCAGAAGGTGGAAGTAGAATGCAGACCCTTTGCTGCCATTTTACAGACTTTTGAGCACCTGAAGGTCTTTAGGGCCTGATAGGGGAGCCAGGGGGCTCTGAAACAAGTGTTTACTACGAGTCTTAAAGACACTATGATTAATAACTCTGTCAATTATCAACAGTTCCCACAGGTTAATGGGGAGTTTATATATTAATGTGCCGCTCTTTTCTACGCTAGACTCAAATTTATAGAGGGCATTGGGTAATGTGAAGAACTGAAAGTACTTAAAATGCTTAGATTAAAATATTAGCGGCAGAAGTTTTATGCAGGGGTGGAGAATATTTAGAATAAGAGATAGGGACAGATAAATATGTTGTAATATTGGTTTATATTGACTAGGTCTAACTCTCAGTAAGGGATGAAAGTTAAGAGTTTGAGGAATGGGAAAGTAGGAGTCGGGGCAAGCAGAGTTGGGGGTGCCTCATGGACCCTTAGATTTGGGCCCTTTGCCCATCATCTTGGTTCAGCAAAGGACCAGCCATTAAAAAGTGTCAAAGTGGCCTGTGTCCACCTTTCCCCTAACCCTTTTGTTTCTTTCATTCCTAACCCTTTTTCCGTTTCCCATTGCCTGCTTTCCCAGTACCACTTATGATTCAAGGGTGGAGTCTTCTCTGGACTGTTAAAGTGGTGCATAAAAACTTATCGAGACCAGGTAATGGCACAGCCATACACAAACTGTAGGACACATGAGATCACAGGAAGTAAGATAGACTCAATAACAATTCCATGACTAATCAACTTCCATTAAAAATAGTATCACTAAATGTCAAGGGATTAAATTCAAACAAAAAAAGGGACTGACCCTTAGGGAATTAAAAAAAAAGGCTTGGTGATATTTTGTTTCTTCAAGAGAAGCATTTTAATAGTCAAGATCCTTTTAATACCTATTGGGTATTACTCATCTTATACAAAGAAAAAAAGAGGAGTAGGCATCTTAATGAAACATGATGTTCTTTTTCAAATGAGAGAAATTAAGAGAGACCATAAAGGTAGATTCCTCATGGTAAATGGTCTTCTATCCGGTGATAATATGTCTCTAGTCAACATTTATGTCCCTAACGATCAGCAAATTGAGTTTCTCAAATCGACAATAGAAGAGATTGGGGAAACCCAATCAGGAACTATGATAATTGTGAGAGACTGCAATATGATCCAAAATCCTGACTTGGATAAGACCACATCACCAAACAAGCGACCCCCCAAAGAAGCATACAACAAAGCAAAAAAATGTAGGAACCTGACAAAGGAATTCACACTAGAAGAAGCCCAACGCATTAAAAACAAGAATGAAAGAGATTATACATTTCATGCCCCCCCCCCCATGATTCTTATTCTAGAATAGATTATTTATTTGTCACATCTAATCTTCTTGAAATATCAGTCTTACAACATGGTCTGACTATGCATCAGTGGAACTGGTCTTGAAACCTCACTTTAGTAGGCCTAAAGTTTTTCAGTGGCGATTGAACGACTCGCTATTAAACCATACAGAGTTTGAGAAGGAGATAAGGAATTCGCTAGAGAGCTATTTCCTGAAAAAGGTTTGGTTGAATGCCTGGCAACCCTCTGGGAAGCACATAAAGCGACAATTAGAGCGAAGTTCATTTCAATAGGAAAAAAACTAAAAACCTCAATCAAGAAAAACGAACAAGTAAAATAATAGAATTGGAGCAGGAACATTAAAGATGCCCCAACAAAAAGATTTATAAATTGTTACAGGCCATGGAGGACTTAAGAAGATTAAAGCTGGAAGACACAGAACAATCCTTAAAATGGACCCAACAAACTTATTATGATAAGGGTAATAAGACTGACAGGCTGTTGGCAATATATGTAGGGCAGGTCATAGCTAGAGCTTAGGTCTCGGCTATAAAACAGGGAAATGGAGAAGTTACGTATAACCCATCACTAATTGCCAAGGAGTTTTCCAGATTCTACAATAAACTGTATAATCTGGAGTTGACAGACCCCAATACTAAAAAAAAGTGACTCTAGAAGAAATTTACAAATATTTGAAGGACTGCGATCTTGCTATGTTGTCTATAGAAGACCTGAAAAGTATTAACGCAAATATAAATATGATAGAACTGGTAGAGGCCATTACGGCTTTGAAACTCTCTAAAGCCCTAAGCAGTGAACAAGCATTCAAATGTCTATAATAAAAAGTATTTAAAAATTCTTGCCCCATATTTGTTAGATTTATTTAATAGTTTTATGAAGGGAACACAAAATCCAACACAAATGTCAAAATCAAATATAGTTTTTATCCCAAAAGAAGGCTAAGACCCGATGAGTTGTGCCAGTTATAGGCCCATCTCCTTCCTAAATTCAGATCTAAACATTTGTAGTAAAGTCATGACAAACAGACTCAATCCAATTCTCCCTCGACTAATCCATAACGACCAAGTCAGCTTTATAAGTGAGCAACAAGCTTTGGATCATACGCGGAAGATCATACAGTAGATATAATAGATTATATAAATTATGCCAGACCTAAAGCGATGTTGATAAATGTGGACGCTGAAAACATTTTCTTGGATTAAATGGGATTTCCTAGATTGAACAATGGAGGCGTTTGGCTTCACGGGCCCATTCCTGAGAGGGGTCCAGGCTTTATATAATTCGCCAAAGGCAACATTACAAATGCCAGGAGGAGAGTTAAACTTAATATCGGGAATTGAACTAGACAGGGTTGTCCGCCGTGCCCTCTGCTGTTCGCTTTAACGATTGAGCTGCTATCAACCACTATTCAGAAAAACCCTAATATACAGTGCATTCAGATTGGAGGAAACCATTTTAAATTGTCTCTATTTGCCGATTATATCATCCTGACAGTCTCCAATCCACTGGCGTTTCTCCCTAATTTGCAATTTGATATTCTCTCTGGGTACAAAATAAGTACAGCCAAGTCTGAAGCCCTTAACCTAACACTCCCAGAAACAGAAGTTAAGCAAATTAAATTGAACTTTAGCGATCACTGGAATAAATCAAGACTAAAATATCTGGGACTCTTCCTAACTAAAAATATCAATCATTATATAAATATAATTATCCAGAGTTATTAACCAAAATCAAACACGATCTTCTAACAATGAATGGATATCATATTTCTTGAATAGGCCGTATCATCTGTAAAGATAAATATCCTAGACCAGGTATAAAGAAGCTGCCGCTCACCTATATATATACACAATAGAGTGAGTGGCTATATAGGGGTTCCCCTAGGATTGAATGTTTCCAAGCCCTCTTTAGTGAATAGTAAGTGCACATAGGTTCTTTTTTGTCCTCGGACACCCTCCCTTTATGAAGATAAATATCCTGCCAAGGCTGTTGTACTATTTTCAAACACTTCCGATCCCTATCCCAATAACACACAAAGGAACTACAAAACAAAATTATGCAATTTATATGGGGTAACAAAAGGCCAAGTGTAGTGAGGTCGGTCCAGCTCTCACTTAGGGAAAGAGGGGGTATGGTGGTTCCAGATACAGTATTAGGAAATGCTACCTGGTTTCTCACCTTATGTAAATAATTTTTTGGCATTCAAGGACAGATCTTTATAGGTGGGTAGATTTAGAAAGTACTTTTAATAGTACAGCAGCACTACCTGCTCTTTTATGGTAAAGAAAACAAGCAACCAAATCAAAACAATTTTTTTTTATTCCGCGGTCATAACATTTACACTTAAAATTTGGCAACGAGTCTAATCATAATACCATAGTTATGTATTGAACAAGAAAGTTCACAAATCCGGCGCTCAGAGAAATATGAAGGAACTGCACAGCATCACCGAGTATATCCTGGAGAGGGGGAGTGACCGAGTTATGGGCTAACCTCCAGAAGTATCGAGCGTGAGATAGTTAAATGTCTTTTGTGATAAATTTGCATATATGCATTACAGCATTGAAATCACAGACTCACGGTTAGCAGGAGGGCCCAGCGGTATCCCCACAGTGTCCGGAGGTTCTTCCGTTCTTCTTAGCCAAGATCCCAAGTGTGACTGCTCTGTCACTCCGGGCAAAAGGAAATGGATAAGATCTTTGTCCGGCTGTGTTGTCAGCAACCTGGCATGCTACCGATGACGTCTCGCGTGAATGTAGTGCTCCTCCCAAGGGAGAAAGAATCGATGCACCGCCGGAATAACTCGTGCAGAGGCTGAGGGATGTGACTTACAAAAAGACTTTATTGCGGCATAGTGGAGCTCTGGCGGATCCTCTGACGCGTTTCAGCCACGGGGGCCTTTGTCAAAGAGTGATCCGCCAGTAGTAAAGGAGACCGATATAGTGAGCCAAATCAGCACACCTGTGGAGCAACGAAGTACAGGTGTGCTGAGTGATTCAACCAACACAGGAGACATATCAAATACAAATCAACACAAAGGTTTAAAAAGCTGGTCTCAAGCATATATGAATACAAGTGGATTAAAACGTGTATAACAAAGACATAAATGAGACCAACATAAATACAATAAACATATTAAAATAAATAGAGCTACCAAACCAATGCTGAACATAGTATATAATATAACAATAGTGTCATGAAATGAATAAACTAAGACAAACAAATTGCTATAATAAGATAAGGATGCAAATATGAAACAAATAGTGAAGTGAGGATGTAAAAAATAATAAACCTAATACTATTTGTGAATGTAATAATAATAATATTAAATATATAATATAATGTGATACATAATAATATCCATGACATGGATAAAGTTTAATCATGCAGAAAATGTTTCAATTCCCATTCAATGTTGAGTCCTTTGGGACAAAGAGTATCTAATGAGAAGATCCAGAACATCTCCTGTTTGTTAAGGGAGTTTTGTCTGTCACAACCTCTAATATGAATAGGTGTATGATCTAAGCCAAAATAACGAAAATTATCTATACTTCCTTGTGGACACTCCGTAAAGTGTCTAGAAACTGGATATGTGGTATCTTTTTTAATAATAAGTCTGACATGCTCTGAAATTCTTACATGAAGAGATCTAATAGTTCTACCAACATATTTTTTGTTGCAACCACAAGTGATAACATATACAACAAAACTCGTGTTGCAGTTGATGAATGGTCTAATTTTGTATCTACCTTTAGGGGATTTAGTATGTATGCTTTTTGTTGGTTTTGCAAAACGACAACATCTGCAAAAACCACACTTAAAAAACCCTTTGGGGATAGTAGATGGAGGTTTGTGATAGTGTGTTTGAAAAAGACTCCTAGATACTGAGGAAGCCAAAGTATCTGCCTTTTTAAAGGCAAATCTTGGACCATGTTTGGTAACTTGATTTAGATCCTGGTCTAATTTCAATATATCCCAATGCTTGGATACAATTTGGCGAATGTGATATGCCTGTTTATTCAATTTAGTGATAAACAGAGGGCTGTCCCTAAAGGTGTTTACCTTCCATTTTTTATACTTAACAAGGTCAGTTCTATCCATAGAGCGGGCATTGAGAAAAGCTTCTCGAATGTCTTCTTGGGAATAACCCCCAGCTAAAAATCTAGAGGATACCCATGACCCCACCCACCGCCCCACTCTGGGAGGAGGACTGCATTAGTGTCTTAGTGTGGTGCTGAGGCATACCTGCTGGTTCAGGAGAGCTGAGTAGTCGCGATGGTAAGGGGCAACAGGACAGGCTTTTGGGTGGTTTCGGTTCTTGCTCCTTGGTTCAGCGCCTCCAGCTGTGATGGGCTCCTGGAATGCAGGATGTCAGCTCCCTCCACAGCACTCCCTACCCCTCCTGCTCAGGAACTGACACCCAGGCAGAGGTATAGTGAACAAGTAGATTTATTGAACATGCTGCATCAGCTCTTCACACAGCATAGTTGTTGTAGTCCAACATCCCAGGACTTCAGGATGGTTCTTGCCCCGATAGTATGGGGCCCTTAAGTCTTGATGGCCCTCAGGCCCTTAGGCCTGAGGTGGGCCAGCTCATCTACGCCATGGGAGAGTCTTACAGCCCATGCTCTCACCTTCGCAGGCAGAGCAAGACTACTCTAACTTTGCAACACCCACTCGTTAGCTTCAGGAAGGGGCGGGATCATGGACTATACCCATCACTGATAGGCTTACATGGGCCATGAGTCACCACCTTACTTCCATCACTTACAAGTGGATGGAAAGGGGGGTCAATGACCCATAGATTAACCCATGAAGGCCCTGAACCTACTAGGGATTTACATCAAAGATACACTGTAGGAGAAAGAGAGGTATTATGGGACATACCAAGTTACATATAGAAATACAAATACCACTAGACCCACTTAAAATGGTTCTGGCAAAACCAATAGAGAACATGTACCAACACACACATAAATGATGTCACACACATTGACGGCAACAAGATGCTCGATTGCAGGGACCTGAAAAAAAGACTCAGCCTCCCTATAGTAGAGAGGTTTTACAGAGAGTGAAGGAGGTCCCAACAATGGAGAGATTAACAACGTTCATAAGACACAAGTCCAGAAATTCCACAAAGTGTGGGAACCTGGAACTCCAGAGAGAGATAAGTGATTTTGTTTTCCCTTGGGGGAATATGAATATGAAAAGGTTTAGAAGTAGACTGAAAGTTGGAGGTTTTGTAAAGAAGATGAATATTGCAAGACATGTGATGGTACTATGTTGTATTGTATTCTATTGTATGTCTTTATTTATATAGCACCATTAATGTACATAGCGCGTCACAGTAGTAATACATGTGGTAATCAAATAAATAACAGATAATATAAATAACAGATCATGGGAATAAGTGCTTTAGACATAAAAGTAACATTAAGGAAGAGGCGCCCCTGCCCCTAAGAGCTTACAGTCTAATTGGTAGGTAGGGAGAACGTACAGAGACAGTAGGAGGGAGTTCTGGTAAGTGCGTCTGCAGGGTGCCAAGCTTTATGTATCATGTGTTCATGTGTTCAGAATATCCACAGTGCAATTCATATGCTTGTGTCTTAAGGTGGGTCTTAAAGGTGGATAGAGAGGGTGCAAGTCGGGTACTGAGGGAAGGGCATTCCAGAGGTGTGGGGCAGTCAGTGAAAAAGGTTTAAGGCAGGAGAGGGCTTTAGATACAAAGGGGGTAGAAAGAAGACATCCTTGAGAAGAACGCAAGAGTCTGGATGGTGCATAATGAGAAATTAGGGTTGAGATGTAAGGAGGGGCAGAAGAATGTAAAGCTTTAAAAGTGAGGAGAAGAATGGAGTGTGAGATGCGGGATTTGATCGGAAGCCAGGAGAGGGATTTCATGAGGGAAGATGCTGAGACAGATCTAGGAAAGAGTAGAGTGATTCTGGCAGCAGCATTTAGGATAGATTGTAGGGGAGACAGGTGAGAGGCAGGAAGGCCGGACAGCAGGAGGAGGAGGAGGTGTTAGCAGAAGAGACACTGAAAGTACGATGGGAGAGGTAGGATGAGATCCAGGATAGAGCTTTGTTCCGAATATCAAGAGTATGGAGAATGTGAAGGAGAAGAGGGTGGTCCACGGTGTCAAATGCTGCAGAGAGGTCGAGTAATATGAGCAGAGTGTAATGACCTCTGTCTTTGGCAGTATGGAGGTCGTCAGTTATTTTAGTGAGGGCTGTTTCCGTGGAGTGAGCAGTGCGGAAGTCAGATTGTAGAGTGTCTAGGAGAGAATAGGTGTTGAGAAAATGGAGCAAGCGAGAGAATACAAGACGTTCAAGGAGTTTAGAGGCAAAAGGCAGGAGGGAGACAGGTCGATAGTTAGAAAGACAGGTAGGGTAATATGTACGTAATACTGTTGACGTAGTTTGTGGCAACCCCTCCTCCCCCCCCCCGCTTTAAATTTTGTATCCCCTCCAAGTTCTTTGAAAAATAAATAAAAAATAAGTTACATTATTTTTTTTAATTAGTGTGCAAGGCCAGATGGCCCTTTGCCATTTTCAGTAAATTCTGGTGAAAAGTGGCAACAATTGAACCTTCATGAAAAGTTATAAAAAAAGGAAACTTTGATAAGAACGAAAAACTTTTAGCAAAGCAAACTTGACATTTGCACATCTTTTGTTATGTTGGTGTGTGATATATTGAAATAAATGAAATCAATAGAAGGAAGGAAGATTATATATAGTTTGTGCATCTACTAAGTATGACTGCCCTCTTCTGGTTAAGTATAATAATGTGTCTTTCAAACACTGGCTTGTCGGGTCCTGACTGGAAGAAACTCATGATCTGGAAGATGATGAAATAAACATTTGTTTTTACTAAGGATTGAGGCCTGTCTGGTACTCCAGTCCTCCTTATGGAAATGCGTGCACTCCTAATGTGCTAGATTTATTCATTGTGTTTATATTTGACAGTTTGTTATTGTTCATAATAATAATGATAATATTTTTGTTATATTTATTTATAATGTATATAGAATATATGAATACTCTGTGGAGGATATCTATCAAAGGTAGTAAAGGGCATTATGATGATTAAAGGTTAAGTTTCATGTTGTGTTCTTTTACAGTATGTCAATATGCTGTATCAAGACACTAAGCCAATTTGTTTTATATGTCGGGTTGTGTATTTCATTTATATAGCACCAAAAATCCATCAAACACAAAAGCTTATGATAGGAAAAGTAATCCATGCCCCATCTTCTAATCTATGTAAACTGTAGTAGCGCTTTAGCTATATCTTTGTTCCTGCGATATTATAAGAGAAGTCTCATTGACTTCAAATGTGTGTTTTTAGATTTTACTTGAAGGTGGGAGAGAAGAAATGTGGTATATACTTAAGGTTAACAGAGTTCAACAGGTAAAGGACAGTGAGAAAAAAGGTTGTGGGTGAGCGAAAGCATTATACAGTAGGATTGAAAGGTGTGGAAAGGTTATGTTATAAGCAGGAAACAAGAAAGGGTGTGGTGAACTTTGAAGGTGAGAGAGAATTATGTAGGTGATATGGAATTTTATCGGAAGTCAGGAGAGGAATTTAAATTGAAGATGAGAAGAGACTGTTCTAGGAAAAAAATGAAATATATTTGGAGAAATGTGTGAGGCAGGAAGAACTATTAGTAGTTGATTACAATAGTCAAAACTGGAAAGGATAAAGGCATACAAGGTTGATTAAAATGTTAGCATGTTAGTGTAGAGAAGGGCCTGTCTTAGCAATGTTTTGGCAGAAGAAGTACTAAGACTTATCCACAGCAGGATTACAAATGAGGGAAAGGGAAGAATCAAACAACTGAGCAACAGGCTTTGATGACTGCGCAAATGTATGTATGTGTAGCTAGGGCTGGTTTCTGGTTACCAGTCTGCCCTTCTCCTGGCAGTAAGACTTGGTAAGAGCAGGCCTGCCAGGATTAATCATGGGTTTTCCCCACTCACAGCAGCTTCAGTGAGTCACAGGGGAGGCGGTGGGATTAGGCATGTGTGTGTCCAATCAGGGACTCAGACCTGGTACCTGCTTCCCTTGTATTTAAGGAGCCGCACTGCTAAATTTAGTGAGGGGGGAGAAACGTGTTACGTATGTATGCATGTATGCAGTGGTTGACAAATCACCAAAAAATCTACTCGCCACAGAAAAAAATCTACTCGCCACCTAGTACCAAACGTGTGCTGCTTGGGCCAATATTTACTCGCCCGGGGGTTAAATCCACTCGCCTGGGGCGAGCAAATGTATAGGTTTGTCGAACACTGCATGTATGTATGTAAAGCTTTATTTGTATAGTGCCATCGACTTTACAGCAGTAGCACACATGACACAATAGGAATAAGCACATCACACATGAAAGTAGACATTAGGAAAAGAAGTCCCTGTCCCAATAAGCTTACAGTAGGAGGGTTCTATGGTTAGTGCGTCTGCCAGGGATCATGGTAAATACATTTGAGATGTATAGTGTCAGCCAGTGGAGCTACCCAAATGCTTCATTAAAGAGGTAGGTTTTAATATGTGCCTTTAAGGGGGAGAAAGATGGTGCTAGTCAGTTATTGAGGGGAAAGGTTTTCCAGGGGTGTGGGGCAGTGGGTGAGAAAGGTTTAAGGTGGGAAAGGACTTTAGATACAAAAGGGTAGACAGAAGACATCCTTGAGCAGAATACGAGTTGGGCAGGTGTATAGTAAGAAATTAGGGCTGAGCTGTAAGGAGGGACCTGTTGTGTATGCCTTAGAAGAGAGAATGAGGATTTTTAACATATATGGGATTAAATATAAAGCCAGGAGAGGGATTTCAACAGGAGAGACACTGAGACAGAGTTAGTGTCACGGGAGACCAGGTTTATCAACACCTTTTTATACTGGGATCATTGATTGAGCAAAGCATGGAGGTAAAATAAATTGTAATTTATTTCAGGAAAAGACATACACACAATGTAACACAATTTACAGGGTTAATACACTTACTGGGAACGGGGCTAACAAATAAATCTATCCTACGAAATTCACAAAAATAACCTCTGTAGGAGCCCTTTCGGATGACCGGTAGGTTCTCACAAAAGTCCTGGAACTGATTTTGGCAATGCCAGCCGCGACCGCTACGTGCTCAAAAGTGGGACTTAGAGAAATTCTTGAGGCAAAATCTTTGAAGCCGGCTCGCGTCTATTCAGCACAGAGCATTTTTGAATTTGCCACTGATGGTTTGGTGCTTGGAATCTGCTCTTCTGATTGGCTGCACGGCTCCTAATGGGTTTCAGTGTCCCGTTCACAAACCTCTACAGCCTATCAGAGCGTGGGAATTCTCCTGCCAGCCAATCACCGATTTGCTGGTACTGTAAAGCTGAGAGGGCACCTTTTTTCATTCTGTAAAGGGGCATGCGCCAACCTGGCACCTCTGCCTCTTTGCATACTGAGCCCACCCGCTGTCCAGGCTCCACAGAGTCTGGGCTCTGGCACATGGTGGCCGGATAGCCCTGTGTTAGCCCAGGATGTGGGAACTCAAGCAGAACTGCAATACCCCTGCTGTTCTAACACCTTGGCATCCCTGAGGCTTTCAAGTCCAGACTCCGCATAGACCCATAGTCACCAAGCTTGGTAGCCATCTGGTCTCTTGGAATCCATGACTTGGAAATCCCACAGTTCATTCACAGGTTATCAGTACATATACATATCAAACATAACCCTTTAATAAAATATTCTGTGTCCTGTATCTTGTGTGATAAAAATGTGTAAGTCCATGTACTGGTGTCAGGGATGGAGTGAGGGTATATACTGCCTACATTCACTAGCCTCATTCTTGGCACACTCTAGAAATAACTTTTAAATCGTTTTTCACACAAGAAATCACTCTAAGTTTTATCACATAGCTGGAGCACCCCCAGAACCCCTATACTAGGTTCAGGGAACCTGGGCATGTATCTGGGCACCCCCCCTTTATACTGGGGACCCCAATGTATGGTTGCAGGTATACATTAACCCCTTCATGCCCATTTACCTTGTCTGGATGATGCTGCAGCAGGAATCCTGGTGGTGAGTCATTAGAACGTTTTCGGAGTCAGAGTTTGCCCGGAGCAATGTGCTTGGCTGTATCCAAGAATCTCACTTGATTCCCGGATTCACTTTTTGGGGTATCCCACAACTCCGGAACCCCGATACATAGACACAGACATATTCTGTGAAGACTTTCTCCGGCAAACCCACCCTGAAACTTACAGCCTAGAAATCTCCCGGTCCCAGCATCCCAGGAAAGGCAAAAGACAAATACATCTTTAATGTCGCATAATTTGCACAAAGTCACAGTAATGCATTTCTGATATCTGGGTCCAAGAGCTGACACTCTAGGACCTCAACACATGGATCAGGGGTAACCACAACCACAACAAAGACCCCTCATCCCTGACATTTAAAGGGATTAAAACCATTGCCCAAAATAGACGTGGAGGAGACAGAATAAAAGATATTTCTGTCCAAGAAACTTATTGGATCCACCAATTGCAGTCTTTAGGCCTAAAAGGTCTAAATGAAAACATAGACCTCTGGTGTCTATATTAAACATTTTGTATAAATAGGCCCTATATAGTTATGTGTCTCCAATTAGACTAGTGCTTGGTCTTATATATAAAATCTATAAACATCTGTGATACCCATTCATATTAAACATAAAGCAAATAATGTGTATATGTATCAGTAACACCTGTTTGTTTTATTTCAGAGCCTTTGAAATACTCATAATCATTGGCAATTTTATTGATGTGATTTTTATGAATGTATTTTATAAGTTGAATAAAAAGAATGTAATGTGTTTTAGCTATACCCTTGGACCAGCACTGAAATGGTCAACCCACCAGAGCACATTAAGAAGTAAGTACTTCAAAACAACCACACCTGTGGGATGATGCCTGGTGAAGATCAGATTGGTTTAGATACCTTTTGACTTTGACCAATCAAGTGGCGATCTAAGGGTATAAATATACTCTTATCCTAGTGTATTTTATTCCTGAAGAAGAAGCGCAAGCTTCGAAACGCGTTGGATAAGTTTTTTAATAGCCCTAGAACTCTATCTCCACACTCTGTGTGGTATTATCTGCCCTGGACTGATTTCATGCCAAAAGCTGCACTCGGCAAACTGCAGTAAAGCTACCATCACGCTTTACGCCTCAACCTCCCTTTGCGGTCAGTCGCAAAACCCCGCGGGACACGTGATTCATCAACACACTGCTCCGAAGTACAGTGGCGGTCAGAGGCAGATCCTAGAAGTGAGCGGTGGTGACGGCAGCGAGTGGGGAAGGATATCGATCGGAAGGCAGCAGTGCGGCAGAGATCCCATGCTACAGCTGTGATAGACTGTCCTGGATGCTGTGAGAGAGACCATCTGAGGCCTGGAGGTGGCAGTGCGGCGTGTGGTAAACTCATGTATTGTACATGAAATGTCTATTACCAACTAATCTGATGTACGCAGATATTATACCCTAATTAATATACACCTATATTTTTACAAACTTCACTATGTGCGTTTGCGCTTTTGTCTTTCTTTGTGTTACAGTAACCAAGTGGGCTTGACCTTTATTAGTGAGCCTGGTTAACCCCTTCACCGTCACAGTTAGGAAAGAGTAAAGCAATTCCAGCAGCAGCGTTTACGATTGATTGTAGGGATGTAGGACAGTAGAAGGTTACAATAGTTGAGATGGGAGAGAATGAGGACCTGAGTTTTAGCAGTAGTATGAAAGGGCATGTTCAATGTTAGAGGAAAAAAATCAATAGATTTTTGCTATATTGTGAAGGGGGAGTGAAATGTGGCACCTGCACAGCTTGCTTGTGATACTGGGCGTATGTTCGTGCGGCCAACAGTAATAGAGAAGGGACAGTAGGGCCAGGAATGGGAGGTAATATGAGGAGCTCCGTCTTTGACAGGTTAAATTTGAGTTGGCAGAGGTCAAACTATTTTGACACGTGGCCCCACCCCTTTTATGCTAAGCACTGTCCCTTTTGGGCAAAACCACAACTCCTAGATCCCACTCCTTCCCTATCCGGTCTCGCTCCTTCTTTATCTGGTATCTCCCACTGTGGCAAATCTAGGTGACGCCCCCTGTGCCAAAAATAAAAAAGGATTATTTATATATTTATTATTTTTGTGAGGGTGGATACGTATGAGGGACATGTCTGGGCATGAATACTGACATGTACATGTTTATCTGCATTGTGCGCATGTCAAGAAAAATAAAGGTACAAGTATTTGGCACATAAAACAAGCACTGGGGTGTCCTAATACTGACAAGTCTGTACATGTGTATCTGCGTTGTGCTCATGTCCAGAAAAAATAAAAGCACAAGTGTATAACAATCAAATATTTTTAGTTAAAAGTTACAATGATTCACAAGGAGACATTAATTACAGAGCATATTCACAGTAAAAACAAAAACTAGGCCATCTAGTGTATGTAGTATACCGGTTATACATTATTCACCCAAAAAAAAAAAAATCACAGCTACAAGCATCATTTATTTTACTTTTTTACCGGTGTCAAATGACGCCGCGAGTGACATCACATGACCCCGTTGCCATGGTGACACGGCACAACAAGGCTTCTGAATCCTGGTAAGTAGGTTACAGAGGCCTTGCGCGATTCCCTGCAACCACCGTGCCCCCCCCCCCAAAAAATCCTGTGCCCCCCCCCAAAAAAAAATCCTGTGCCCCCCAGTTTATAGCATAAATATATTAAAAAGTTTATATACAGGTGCAGCCATCGCACACAGAAAAGCACCCCACAAAATGTGAATGCCTTAGAAAAAAAAAAGTTACTTACCACCAGGCTCCTACATGTAGCTGCTGAAAAATTATGCTTAACATATACATTTAAAAAAGTTAGGAGACATTACCCCAGAACCATCTTTCTCAATGGACCTCAGCAGCAGAGTATAAAAAATTTGAAGGAGGCATTCTGAACGTGAAAGACACACCCAGCTCCAAAGTGTTTGGGGGGCAGGAAAGGAGAAAATTTAAAACAACTTACCGTAATTTTCTTTTCCTGGAACCATGGCAGTGGGCACATTTACCCTCCCTGTGTATGTCTAATGCCTATGTGCCCACTGCCATGGTTCCAGGAAAAGAAAATTACGGTAAGTTGTTTTAAATTTTCTCCTTTCCTGATCACCCTGGCAGTGGGCACCATTGGGACATACCCAAGCAGTGACCATTTTAGGGAGGGATACATCAGAATAAACACCACCAGTTAATGTCTTTATCAGTTTGACCTTTATTAATACACTTTATTTCACTACAGATTCTAACACTCTACGACCAAAGCTTGCGTCAGCTGATGATTGTACGTCTAGTCTGTAGTATTTCAAGAATGTATTGAATGAGGACCCGACGGCCGCTTTGCATATCTGTCCTGGTGTAGCCTGGGCTTTAAATGCCCATGAAGTAGACATGGCCCTTGTAGAATGAGCTTTAATGTTCAAAGGTTTATCTTGTCCTTTGCTTTCATAAGCTTTTTTAATACAAGACACTATCCACTGGAAAATTGTTGTCTTTGATGCTGCTTGACCTTTCTTCGGTCCCTCTGGTATGATGAATAGTCTGTCTGACTTTCTGATATCTTGAATCCTTTCCATGTACACTTTTAGACATCTTACCACGTCTAATTTGTGTAGTCTTTCTTCTTCTTTGGTTCTGGACAGAATGACGGAATCACAATTTCTTGATTCATATGGAACTGTGATACAACCTTTGGCAGGAATTGATGCACTGGTCTGAGAACTGTCTTGCCTTGATGAATGACTAGGAATGGTTCCTTGGCTGATAGAGCCTGTAGTTCTCCCACTCTCCTTGCTGAGGTGATTGCTATCAAAAACGCCATTTTCCATGATAACCATTTTAAGCCTATCTCCTGTATAGGTTCAAACGGAGCTGCCGTTAGTACATCCAATACTAGGGACAAGTCCCATGTAGGTACCCTGTTCTTGATTTGAGGCCTTAATCTTTTAACTGCCTGCAAGAACCTGATGATTAATCTTTCCATTGCCAGATTTCTTCCAATAAGGCTGATAGTGCAGACACCTGTACTTTCAATGAGCTAAGACTGAGACCTTTCTCAAATCCCTTTTGCAGGAACTCTACTATTGATACAATTCTAGGTGAAAGGAAATTTAGTTTTTCTTTTTCACACCAATCGCGAAAGCAAAGCCAGATTCTATGGTATACTTTTGAGGTGGAACCTTTCCTTGCATGTAAAAGGGTCTGGATTGTTATGTCTGAACAACCCTTCAGTCTCAATGTTTCCCGCTCAATTACCATGCCGTCAAGGCCCATTGTTTGGCATTCGTATGACATATTGGCCCCTGTCGCATCAGTCCTTTGCGATATGGTATGTGCCATGCAGTATCTACTGCCATATTTACCAAGTGTGTGAACCAAAGCCTTCTTGGCCAGTATGGGCATGAATATCACCTCTGCTTGGTCATCCCTGATTTTCCTGATTGTTTTCGGAATTAGGGGAATTGGAGGGAACAGGTATGCCAACTTGAAGTCCCATTTGAAACTGAGAGCATCTGTACCTTGTGCGCTTGGATGAAACTGTCTGGCACAGTAGTTCCTTACCTTGCGGTTCTGATGTGTCGCCATGAGATATATGTCTGGCTGACCCCATCGCTCTACCAGTTCTTGAAACACCTGTGGGTCTAACGCCCATTCTCCTGGGTGTATGATGTTCCGACTTAGAAAGTCTGCTGTGAGATTTTCCAGTCCTGGGATATGTATGGCTGTAATTTCCGACAAGTGGCGCTCTGCCCAAAAGTGGATTTCTGCTGTGAGGTTCATCAACTTTCTGCTCCTGGTTCCTCCTTGCTTGGCTATATACTTGACAACTGACCTGTTGTCTGATTCTATTTTTATATAGCCACCATTTATTTCGTCTTGAAAAGCTACTAGGGCCCTTTGTACTGCTTTTAGTTCCAGCAGATTTGATGGAAGATGCTTTTCCTGGTTTGTCCAGGTTCCTTGCACCAATGTTTCTCCCATTTGGTCACCCCAACCTGCGTTGCTCGCATCTGTTGTAATTCTTACCCACTGTACTGGGTGTAGTGTTTGTCCTTTTCCCAGGTTTCGGGTATCTTCCCACCACTTTAATTCCTGCTTTGTGTGTGGGTGTAACAAGATGCTTTGTCTTGTGTTTTTGTGATTCCCGTTCCATTGTTGCAAAAAATGGTTTTGTAATAGTCTCATATGTAGTGCTGCCCATTTTGTGACACTTAATGTTGAAGCGAATTTTCCCAGGAGCTTCATGCATTCTTCTGCTGAAGTCCTGGCAGCTTTCCTGAGCTTCTTTGTTTGCATGACTATGTCTTGCCTCTTTGCGTCTGGTAGTCTCACTTCTCCTTTTGCCGTATCGAATTCTACCCCCAGAAATCTTAACAGTTGAGTGGGCATGAGATGACTCTTGTCTCTGTTTATTAACCCCACCGTGCTGTTCCAGGAAGGTTGTTACCATCTTCTGGTCTTGTTGTAGTTTCTCCAGGCTTTTTGATTTTACCAGGATGTCGTCCAGGTACGGGTATATCTATACCCCTCTTTCTCTCATTTCTGCCACTAGAGGGGCTGGAACCTTTGTAAACGTCCTTGGGGAAGTCGCCAGACCAAATGGCAGTGCTGTGTACTGATAATGATCTTGATTTACTGCAAACCTTAGAAATCTTTGGTGTCCCTTTGCTATGGGCACATGTAGATAAGTGTCTTTTAAGTCTATCGCCACCATCCAGTCTCCTGGTTGTACCTCTTGAATAATTAGGTTCAACGACACCATCTTGAATTTTTTTATTTTCAAGAATAAATTTACCTTTTTTAGGTCTAGGATTGCTCTGTAATCCCCTGTAGGTTTCTTTACTAGAAATATTCTGGAATAAATTCCACTTCCTCTGTCTTCCTGAGGTACCTTCTTTATTACTTCTGCTTATAATAACTTCTTTAAAGCCGAATTCATTTGCCTTCTTTTTTCCTTGGACTGTATCCATGTTATTAGGCCCATATTTCTTCTTGGCATCTCTCTGAATTCTATACTGTACCCCTGACGAATGGTTTCTAATACCCAATTGTCCTGTATTGTTTGGGCCCATGTTACAGAAAACTGTTTGTCGACCTCCTACTGGAAACTGCTGGGCCCTCTGACCTTCATGTGGACTTGTTCTTTGCAAATGATCCTCTTCCTCTGGCGCCATGAAAAAGCCGGTTCTGGCCGCCCCTTCATGTTGTTTGTCTTGGAAATGACCTGCCAGGTCTATATGCCTTTGCTTCCTTATACTGGTTTCTATTAGCCTGTTGGAAACCGAATCTTCTGGCCCTGTTTTCCTGAGGTGAAAAAGTGCTCTTACCTCCTGATGCTTTTGTTATTATGGCATCCAGTTTGTTGCCGAAGAGGAATTCACCTTCAAATGGTAGTCCACATAAGCTGTTCTTTGATGCTGTGTCAGCCATCCACTGTCTGAGCCATAAAGCCCTTCTTGCTGATACTGCTAGCGCCATAGATTTAGCTGCTAATTTTACCGCATCCAATGAGGCCTCCTCTATGTAGTCTGTTGCCCACTTTACTTCAGACAGTGCCTTAAGAATAGCACTTCTTTTTACACCCTTGTCTATTGCCTCTTCTATGTTGGCAATCCACACTCGCATAGCCCTTGCTGCTGACATAGTTGATTTGACTGGTTTGTAGGCTGTTCCTGCTGTAGCGTATGCTTTCTTCAATACGTAATCCATCTTCCTATCCCTAGCGTCCTTTAATGACGCAGCTTCCTCTATAGGGATTGTGGTCTTTTTTACTATTCTGGATATAGCAGTATCCACCTTTGGGCTGACATCCCAAAATTTTACCTCCTCTTGTGGGAATGGATACATCTTCCCAAACCTTTTAGGCGTAAATACTCTGGCGTCTGGTCGCGCCAACTCCACCTGAATGAGGTCTTTAATTACTTGATGGATAGGAAAGACTCTACCTTTTCTTTGTCTCGCCCCAAAAAGTTTATCCTTCTTGTGGGTTAACTCCTCAGTATCTTCTACTTCCAATGCCTGTCTCGTGGCTTTGATGAGTGGATCCACCATTTCTACATCAAATTCAGATTCCTCTTCCTGAATATCTTGATCTGATGAATCCATTTCACCCTTTGATACTTGAAAACAATCAATGTCAGACTCATCTGATGAAAAACCTTTCCCCTTATCCAGACTGGTTTGGGATCTTGATCTTTTCTGCGCCGGGTTAACTGCTTGCTGGACTGCCGCATCAACACTCTGTTTAACTACCCTCCTTCATCAATACAAGGAAAGTGCTCATTTGTTCGTTGGAATCCCCTGCAGCTGCCTTAAGACAATCTTCACATAATTTCTCCCCTATTAGGGCTGGTTTCTCGCAAGCTGCGCACCATTTAGTTTTCTTAGCAACCTTTCTTTTATGTTGCAGGGATTCCCCCGTACCCTTTGAAGATTCTGCTTCTGGGAGGGTAACCGCCGAACTATTTTATAAAAACAAAATAAATACTAACCATACACCCTAATGTATATAGCCCATCTCTCTTTCCCATGTAGAACTAAAACTAAGGACTCACCTAGTCTTGGGAACTGAACTTTTAGGTGTCTCCATTTTCGAATCCATTTCCAGCACTTGGCTTCTCCCTGCTGAGCGTTCCATGCTGCAGTTTCTCATTCACACATACACACAGTCTGTCCGTCGCTTCTCTGACGTCATCACAGTGCTCGTGCACGGCCTGCGTGTCTGTGCACGCATCTGCCGGAACGTGACGTGCGCGCTCCCGTGCGGTCATGTGCACTGTTCCCTCTACCGCAGCGTTCCCGACGCTAGCGCGGTCAATTTGAGCCTTTTTTCCGGCTTGCAGCTGTGGCTGCTCCCCCCTCCATGATGTAGCAGACTCCTGGGGTTCCTTTTACCGCAGCGTACCAGACGCTAATGCGTTGACAAAAAGAAAATGCGTTGAGTCTGGGCCTCCACGGGCTCTCAGCTGCAGCTGCTATGCTCCCCCTCCTTTCGTTTGGTACTGGGGCATCCTTGAATGTAAGCTTCCCAGCTCGCAGCTGCAGCTGCTCCCCACCCCACGGATGCACTGGGTTCCTGGGGTTCCCCCGACTCTTAGGGGTCTCCGTCTTGCCACCGCATGGGCGCGTCGACCAGAGCTTCAGGGCAGAGAGGCTGAGGTCCCTGGATATCTGCACATGGTGCAGTAGGTGAGTCCCTTTACAAAATAAAAAATCCTACTCCTAGCTGTGAGGACAGGAAAAAGACTAAGGTAGAGGGAGGGGCCTTATATGGCCTACCTGCAAAAGTCTATTTCCTGTCCTACCTAGAGTGAGAAGGGATTAACCCAAAGGTGCCCACAGCCAGGGTGATCAGGAAAAAAGGAATTTCACAGACATTACTACTGAATGATACCATATGTGTATGGGGCATTGAAGACACCTTATTGATAGGGTTGCAGCAATCACATAGGCTCATAAGACAGGATCCGGCAGAGATAATGTCACGGACATTACGGCTGAATGATACCTTATGTGTAAGGGTCAGCAGGATATCAGAAAGCTTTATGACAGATGCTGAAAACAACATAGAAATAGTTTTTTTTTTGTAAATTAAACATTTTAAAGATGTCGCATCATTTAATTAACAATAAAGAAGACATATTGCAAAAAATATGTATCACACACAGAGAGAAGCCAGCTGTTTTGGAGGCATAAAACAATTATATCATGCGGCAAAAACGCACAATATTAAAAGGTAAGCAGTCAAAAGTTATTTAATGAATCAAGACGTTTATTGATCTATTTTTATTTTATTAGGCAAAACAACCACCCAAGCATATTTGGACAAAATATCTAACTGTGAAAATATATTTCAAGCCATCATTATAAATTAGTGAAATTGATCATTGATATGAGATCAGTCTGCCACTGCGAATCTATATTAGAAATACAAGTCATACTTCTGAAAGGTCTGTGTAATGAATAAACTTCTTGATGGCTTACCATTTAATATTGGGCTTTTTTACCTCATGATATTATTGTCCGGACATGCCCCTCATATGTATCCACCCCAATCTTGTGTGCACCAATCACAAAAATAATAAATATATAAATATAAATACTATTTTTTGTTGCAGGGGGCATCATCCATGATTTATTTTTTTGTGCAGGCGGCGTTACCCAGATTCTGCGCATTGGGCAGTACTGGATTTGGAAGGGGTGGTTCCAGATCCAGTGGAGTGATCCAGGGGGCATTGTTTAGTTCAAAGAGGGCAGGGTTTAGCATAAAAGGGGTCTCACATATGTCAAAAATAGTTTGACATAATGTGGTGCTCCCTACTAATAGAGAGACATTAAGACACTTTGGTCTGAACAGCAGGTGTAAGGTCAGGTTTTGAAAGGTAAATGTGTGCGTTACCGGTGAGTGAGGAAAAGAGGTGAGTAAGAGTGAGATGCAGGGGAGAGAAATAAATGCGAGGCGGGAGAAAGAGGGGATGAGACGGAAGGCAGAGAAATACATAGGAAGAGGGGGTAAGAGAGGGGGCTCGTGAGGTGTGAAATGAGGGGGCGGCTCGCAATACCTCCGACACGGGGGAGACCCTGCTCAAAATGTTTGTCCTGGGCCCCACAATTTCTGTTGGCGGCCCTGATCACGCATAAAGCGTTAAAACACTTTTCTTAATATTTAAAAGGGGCTCTAAAATCCGTACTTTTAAAGCTCTGGAGGTCCGTCCTATGTATTGGAGGCCACAAGGGCACTCCAAAACATAGATTACGTATTCCGTTTTACAGTTTATATAATTTTCTATTTTGAATTCTTCACCAGTGACTTTTGATTAAAAACTAAATTTTTCTTTATCTTTATTGGTGCATGCTTTGCATGTATAGCATCCATAAAAACCCCACCAACGGTCCTCTCCAACGTACCAATATCTCTGTACAAATGTGAGTGCATTACCTATGTGTGCTTTTTGTGCCACATTATACCCCTATGTACTATACTATTGTGTGCTCTCTTTCTTTTCCAACATCCTCGGGAGGTACACTCAGCATTTATGGACAGATCTAGCCCACCAGATGTACAGCTCTAATATCATCAGAGGGCTTTCATTATAAAAGGGCTCCTGTCAGAGAGAGATGGATCTCTGACACGTCTGTTACAATTTGACTTATTGTGAGTGAGACCTATTTAGAGACTATTGTTTGCACGTATATTTTATACGGTCTGCACTATTATTTTTTCCACTTTTTTCTTTCCCTGTATATCATCTTGAGAATCTGAGCGCTCCCCCTACCTGGAAGATAACGCATTATATAGTGTGGCTGGTGAATAGGAAGAGGAGGCAGACCTGGAGGAGTGCATGGAGCTGTCCTGTATAGGCTGCCTACAGAAGCATACAGGTGAGCAGTCTTAGGGCATGATTGTGGGCGGGGCCTCACTGCAGGAGCAGTGAATAAATTAACTAGATCCGGCGCGCGCTCCATAACAAGGGGGAGCGCGCGCCCATGAGCAGCAGCAGCCGCCATAGCCCCAGCCGCCTGCGGAACCGCGGCCGCCCGCCGGGGACGAGGAGGGAGTCCCCCAACCACGGGGACCGGACGGGACCGGAGAGGGAGATGCCCTGCAGCAGCGGGCGCAACATGAGGTGAGGGGAGGTCACGCTGCGGCCATTGTACCCCCGAACCCTCACATTATTACACTAGATTCTTAAAGCCAATCCAACAATTTTTGTGACAGTCTGTGATTGGTCAGTAAGATTAGTGTACAATATTACAACTGCTTTCAACAGCATTTATAATTTAAAAAAAGCTGTACATTGGATATTTTTTGTATAAATACAATCAGCACTTTACATGTCAGACCATTATTCTTTGGATCATAAGATTTAGACTGGTTTAGTTACTTTTATTTAGAGTACGTATACTCACTCTACAAGCTGAAATTCAGAAAGTTGTTTCATAGCTAAAACAAAATATCACAGTGATTGGAGAGCACACAAGTGCACTAGAAAATAAATGGAAAATATGTCACGATGTAACAACTTAAGAATTGAGAACATTTCTGAAGAAATTACAACTACAGAATTGGTAAATCACCTGCCATTTTTTGTTTAAGCTACCTGTTGCAGAGTCAATGCAACAACACGTTTCTTAGAGTTGGCTTGTTTATTTAGCCCCAAAATATCACATGCAAAATAATACAGCTTGTTTTCATCATATGCAAACAAACAGAAAATCAAGTCCTGAGCAGGGCTTGCCCTTTCCCCAACAAGTGCTGTTTAAAGTCCAGAGTACTATAGCAAACAGATATCACAGGAAAGACAGACCTTGTTGCAAGCAGATTTTCCTCCAGCATTCCAGTTTGTTTCACTGGCTCAGACAGGCAGGTATATGTGTGCAGCCTGGGTTTTTAAAGCCCCTTAACGAGGCAGCTGAGACCTGACCAATTAACCAAACCTTTTCCCAGCTGAAAATTAACCCGGCCACTGCTGTACTGCAAACCTACACATAGACAAAAAAAAAAAAAAACAGATTAGCAGTGCTCAAGCAAAAAGTCCTTAATAATTCCAAATGAAGAGGATCCAAGTGTTATTATCTGCTAAGTGCTTGGTTCCTCAGCCCTTCAAGGTTCAACCAGGGAACCTCCAAATATGTATGCAAACGAAAAGAAGAAAAACACAGACCTCTTTAAGTAAGATTGAAAGATATATGTATTGGGCCACAAGCCCCTTATGCTTACTTACAAGTAAGGAAAATGAAGTGCAGCATCAGAGGAGTACAAGGGTAAGCACTGCAACGTGGTAGGGACTCTATTTCATCAACGACAATCCGTGACACACAACACATGGACACCGTTCTTATGAGTGTCCCGTTATGATGTCCTGTCGTACCTCCGGGTTGGTCACTCATCAGGGGTTACCGGTGTAGGATCTGCATCTCAGGAACTCTGCCGTCACCTGCAATAGCAGTGCTCCCCACGCGGTGATCACTCAGTTACTTCCGGGTTCTTGCTCCCAACTCTGACGCCTTGCGTTTGACGGCTATCGATGTTGTTTTTGTGCAGTGTTTGCATTTTGTGTAGTGTTTGCATTTTGTCCCATGCCTCAGTCTGTGCTGATTGGTTGGCATTTGGATTGGAAAGCTTGTTTGTTAGTACCACCTAAAATGTCCTTGATTGCAGCGTAAGAGATCTCCCAATGCTATTTAAATACACCACGTGGCTTTGTTTGACCACACCCTCTGAAGAAGCGCTCTTTGGGCGCGAAACATGTTGAGGTCATCACGCAGCGATGCAGAATCGTGACGATGATACCAGGAAGTTGCTGTTCCAAACTCCACGAGGACTCCATCATATATCTCCTAAGATAAGCTTGCTTTTTCCATCCTATGCAGTTAAGGCTGTGTGTTATTGTTTAGCCTTATCATCTGTGCTACTGAGCAGCTTTTGTCTTGTCCATATCTGCCTTTCTCTTTCTTTTGGAGTGACAGACAATGGGGAGGTTTTTTGGTGTGTCTGTGTGGGGTTTTCCCCCCATGCTTTTGAGAAGAGGAATTACTAATCTTGTGATCCTTCCGCTTTCTCTATTTTTATGTGTCATATGTTTTTGTGTCATTATTAAATTATTTTGCATTATCACTAATTTTGCTTTTTTCCTTTGTATTCCCTCCTGTGCCCTTTTTTGTGTTTTCAGCGATCTAAGGTGGCCTATATCATATCCCTGCTAGTGGATGACGCCTTGGCGTGGGCTTCACCTATCCGGGAACAAAGGCTGGAACTCACCTGCGACATAGGCCGCTTCACCAAGGAGTTCCGCAGAGTATTCGACACGCCCGGATGCAAGGTAACCGCTGCCTCATCTCTCTTCCATATTTCTCAAGGCAGTCGTCCTGTGGCCCGGTACACCATCGAATTTCGGACCATAGCCGCTGACACCGACTGGAACGATGAGGCATTGGCAGCAGCATTCTGGCAAGGTCTCTCCGAGAACCTTAGGGACGAACTTGCTGCGCAGGAACGCCCCACGGAACTGGAGGAGCTCATTGGCCTATACATCAGACTGGACTTAAGATTACAGGAAAGAGGGGCCAAGAGAAATCGACACAAGCAAGGTATGCAGTCTGTCCGCAGCCACTACACAGAGGTCCTGGACTCTCCGCTTCCGGACCTGGAAGAACCCATGCAAATCGGAGGCAACAAGCTATCGCCCGGTGAGAAACAGCACAGACGTAATGCTGGACACTTGAAAGTGAAAAAATAATTATCATAAGTGGCACTCAAAAAATAATTAGTGCATACGTGAATCTGATATATATCAGTGCATATTGTGCTCAAAAGTATATATAAAAATACAAACAAATTTGTTGATTGCTGCTGTAACCCAGTGTTGGATTGCTTTCTCAATCTCAGGAAGTGTTGAAGAGTTTGTGGTTGTTGGGAAGCGCAAACATATGTGAAAACAAAAGTCAATATCTGATAGTGTAATATTGTCAAATGCAAGATTGATTTCTTTCATAGGTTCTAAGTAATGGATACTCACAAATGTGAAAGAATAAAGGTACACGTAATGGTATCTTTTGGTGCTGGTTCACAGATTGCAGTGTGATGAAAGAAATCGTCTGCGTTGGTGTGTCCACTGATACCCTTTAGTAAATGTAAAGAGAACCGGACATAGTGCAGACCGTAATACTTTTTATGAAGGTAAAAATGGTAATTTACACTCACATGGTATAAGCGGAATATAAGCAGTTTGATCACACACGATCGATACCGGTAAGTATATTTCTGTGGATCTTTTCCCTCTGTTTGGTAAACGACTCACGGCTCCGTCTAGGGGATTCCGGATGTGACGTCAGCGGGATCCAAGAGTGTCCGGTCGACTGTGAGATGCGTCACTCTACGCGTTTCACCAATAGCTGGTTTCTTCACGAGTGTTATTAGTTGGTCTACTTAGATGTTAAATACCCTAAGCCTACCACGGATTGGTGTAGAGATGTTTAACAGTATGACACCCTAATTGATGTACTTTACATATATTAAGATTTATACAAACTGTAATAAGACACATTATCTCCACATAAACATATGTGGTGATCCAAATGAGTAACATAACATTTAATAAAACATAAATAATCGAAGATTTTATTATGTAATAAAATAAAATAGAATGTAATTTTAAAAGATTAAAAATAATTTTTAACAAAGCATATAATAATAAGCTAAACGGGAGGGCATAAAGATTTGATTACATTGTTTAACTAATAATTTTTAGAAGACATAATTCATCTATAAAGGGATAAAAAAAGGAGATGAAAAAGGATAATTAGGCAACAGATTTGATGTTATCACAAAAATGGTTTAATGTCAAATTCTAAATTTAGGGGGATATTGTTTTTAGTTCATATATCCAATATGATTCTCTTTTAATCAAGGCATGATTCCTATTTCCCCCTCTCCAATGTGGCATAACTTGCTCAATAGCTGTAAATGAGCGATATTGGGGGTCTGAATTATGACACGTCAGAAAATGTTTTGACACACTGTGTGTGATGAGTTGTTTTTTAATATTGCCAATGTGTTCCAAAATACGAGTTCTTAGAGGGCGTATGGTTTTGCCCACATATTGTAGACCACATGTACAATAAAGGAGATAAACTACAAAGTTGGATCTATAATTTAGATGTTGTTTGATTTCATAGGATTTAATGCTGGACACTATCTTTATTGTGGTAATACTGGACACCAGGTAACTGCTTGCCCCCAGAAGTCGGGAAGCGCTAAGTCCCCAGCCAGAGCAGGGAGGATCACACTGGTAACATTAGCTACTTTTCCTCCCAAGATGCCAACCAGGCTTTTGATACCTATCACCCTAACCGGTGACACCTTCAGGCCAAAACTCAGGCCTTTCTGGACTCTGGGTCAAGGGGAAATTTCATAGACCAGGGGTTCGCGGAAAGAAACAAAATCCCTTTGGCACGTATAAGTCAACCGGTACGGCTTGAGGCGATTGACGATTGACCCTTATAACCCGCCTTTATTTGTTTTTAAACTATCCCTTTCCAGTTAAAGACAGGAGAGGTCCATACCGAAAGGATCCAATTTGACGTAATTTTTTCTCCTATCGTCGACGTCATCCTGTGCCTCCCATGGCTTCAAGTACATAACCCTCGGATTGACTGGACAAGAGAACAGCATTTTCGATGGAGTTCATACTGCCTACAGAACTGTGCTGTGTCGTCCAAAGGTCTATGTGGGGTTTCAGTACAAGAGCAGGTAACTTCTCATCTGCCTCATATCTACTCTGCATTTATGGACGTATTCAGCAAGGCTAAATCCGAGGAGCTTCCACCCCACCGATCATTCGAGTGCCCCATCGACCTTCTACCCTGCTCAGTGCCTCTGCGAGGATGTTCTTATCCACTGTCACCTCCAGAGACCAAGGCCATGAAGGAATACATCCAAGAGAATCTGCAAAGGGCTTCATCCTGAAGTCTTCATCTCCTGCCGGTGCGGGGTTCTTCTTTGGAAAGAAAAAGGATTGATCACTCAGACCATGTATTGATTATCGGGGACTCAATAAAATCACAATCAAGAACCGCTACCCCTTTACTCTCATCACCAAACTTTTTGACAGACTACAGGGTTTCACCATCTTTACCAAACTGGACATACAAGGAGCTTACAATTTTGTAAGAATCCGACAGGGGGATGAGTGGAAAACAGCATTTAAAACCCAGGATGGACATTATGAATACCTTGTCATACCTTTCGGCCTTTGTAATGATCCCGCGGTATTCCAGGACTTGTCAACAAAGTTTTCAGGGATCTCCTTGACCAATACGTCATTGTCTATCTAGATGATATTCTAATCTTCTCCAAGACCGCACGTGAACACTCGGGTCATGTCAAACAGGTACTCCAACAACGACGGGAGAATCACTTATTCGCGAAATTGGAGAAGTGTCACTTTCATCAGACTATGACATCCTTTCTGGGCTGAATCATCTCCGATACTAGCCTTGCCATGTATCCAGCCAAAGTGAAAACAGTTTTGAATTGGCCTCGACCCTGAAGGCCGTACAACAGTTCTTAGGCTTCGCAAACTACTACCGAAGGTTCATACAAAACTTTTCATCCATAGTAGCACCCATTACGGCGTTGACACAGAAGCTGACCCGGCACTTTGGTCTCCTGCAGCCCTTCAAGTATTTGAAAAGCTAAACACAGCCATTGTGTTGGCCCTCGTGCTGTTGCATCCTGATCCAGGACTACCCTTCACACTAGAGGTGGACACTTCAGAGGTTGTGGCTGGGGCAATCTTGTCCCAAAGGAAAACCCCACAAGCCAAGCTAAACAGCTGTGCGTTCTTTTTTTTAATAAAAATTGGCTGCCGAACAGAATTACGACGTGGGCAATTGTGAATTGTTGGCCATCAAGACGGCCTTAGAGGAATGGAGGCATTAGCTCGAGGGCACTGAAAACCCTGTAAATATTCTGACAGACCATAAGAATCTGCTCTACATTTAAGGCGCTTGTCGCTTGGGGTCGCGACAAGCTCGATGGTCCCTCTTCTTCTCTCGCTTCAATTTCATTATTTCCTATCTTCCTGGCTCTAAAAATGTGAAGGCAGACGCCCTCTCCTGCCAATTTCTTGTAGAAGACAGGGCTGTGGACCGACAGGAAAACATACTTCCCCCATCATGTATCATCTCTGCCAACACATTTGATGCTATGGAGGACATCACATGAGGTCAGTCTGATATTCCGTAGGGTCTCGAAGTTCCAGAGAGACGTCTCTTCACCAAACCAGCCTATCATCAAAAGGTTTTGGAATGGGGTCATTCATCGAAAAGCTCTGATCATCCAGGTACAAGGAGAACTATTGATCTTCTGGAAATGACCTTTTGGTGGCCAGGGATGCGCAAGTATATAAAGGAGTTTATCCCCGCATGTACCACTTGTGCCAAGAACAAATCTCCATAACAGACCTCCAGGGTTTCTACAGCCCCTTTCATTCCGGATCATCCATGGACTCATCTTTCCATGGACTTCATCGTGGAACTACCTATATCCAAAGGTAGGAACACTATCCTGGTGGTAGTCAACCGTTTCTCTAAGCAGGCCCATTTCATTTCCCTCAAGGGTCTACCCAATTCCCTCAAATTATCCAAAATCTTTATCAAGGAGGTGTTCCGCCTTCATGGATTCCCCCAAGTCATTGTGTGAGATCAAGGCTCACAATTTATCTCAAAGTTCTGGCGGGCCTTTTGCAAACAACTAGGGATCTCCCTACACTTTTCTTCCGGCTATCATCCTCACACTAATGGTCAGACAGAGTGGACGAATCAATCGCTGGAACAGTTCATCCGCTGCTTCATTTCCGATACCCAGGATAACTGGGTAGATCTCTTGCCGTTTGACGAATTCTCCCATAACAATCTGCGTAATAAGTCGACTCAGGAATCACCATTCTTTTCTAACTTCAACTTCCATCCCTCAGCTCTTCCTACTGCAGGACCTGGATCCGGGGTATCAGCTGCAGACAATAGGATTCTGCATCTTCAGGATTCATGGAGAAAGATTCAGGAGAATCTCAGAAAGGCAGTCTCTATGCAGAAGAAGCAGGCCGATCAACATCGCCATGAAGCACCTAACTACAATCCGGGGCAAAAGGTATGGCTGTCCACCAAGAACATTCGGCTGAAGGTTCCTACAGCTAAATTGGAAACTCTATTCATTGGCCCATTTCCTGTAATCGAGAGGGTCAATCTGGTGGCCTACCAGCTACGTTGCTAGCTTCCATGAGGATTCCTTCGGTCCTCCACACCTCAACCTCAAGCCCTTCATCCAGTATTCCCAGTTCCCTGCTTCGACCTCTCCTCCTGAGCCTCTCCTGGTTGAAGGCCAGCATGAATTTGAGGTCCAGACCATTCTAGACTCCAGGATAACTAGAGGGAAGCTGCTGTACCTGGTCCATTGGAGGGGCTTCAATCTCGAGGAGTGTTCATGGATTCCTAAGGACCAACTTCATGCTCCAAGGCTCGTTCGGGCCTTCCACCACAAGTTTCCCTACAAACCATCCCTGGGATGCCCGAAGGTCACCCCTGAAGTGGCGCGGGGAGGGGGTACTGTTAGAATTAGACCACGGCCCCGCCCCCGTAACATGTTCTGTGATGCATTGGGTGACACCCCTCGCGCGAGCGTTGCAGTACTCCAGCCAGCACCGGATTTAGGCTCCGCCCCTGCACCGCCTCCCGTGGCTTAGAGGACACTCCTGTCTTCAATACACGGCGGCATCACATGACCACAAACACTCGAGGGGTTAATGCTAACTCCCTTCATTACTCCACAGCTGGGATACACTCCGCCCCTGCCTATCAGTACACAGTCTATGTGTGATGACTCACTGCCTGCAGCCTCCCCATTGGCTCTCTGTCCTTTATATGCTCAGCCAGCCTCTAGGCATATTGGCTGAGCATAATCTTGTGTTTATGTACTTGTGCTTGCCTCAAGCATCCTGCTACCCTGCCGTTTCTCTGTGCATTCTGCTTGATATCTTGTACCTTTGAACTCAGCTTTAACCCGGAGCTCTACCTTCTCTGACCCTGGACCTCGGCTATGCACACGACCATTCTGACCCCTCTACTCCTGGACCCTGGCTACGCACAACTACCATCTGACTTCTCAAATCCTAGACCATGGTAAGTATTACGACTATCCTGACCTCTCCTACCCTGACCCAGCTACACGACTACGGCTCTGCAATCCGGACTCGGTTGCACGGTTGTTGGTCGGTGTATTCTAACATCCCCACCTCAGCCCTTCGGTCCTGTCCTGTTTGTGGTGAGCACTCATTACACACTGCCATTTGGCATATTTGTCTAATTACAAGACAACGCCAGATTATTATTTCAATTTAAATATTTATTATAGGCTAAACTGTGTAAAATTCCAGGCATTAATGAAATCCCTGCTTTCTAATTGGCCAGTAATACCCTGTACTGAGGGGATTATTACTTAATTAATTGATCTCCTCTCTCTCTACCAGTATATGCTCATTATACTGGGGTTAACCAGACATATACATCCTTCCTAAGTTTACCTGTTGAGTACTTGAATATATACTGTAGGTGATCAGAGATATACCACCATCTGATCTGTCTCCTACTCTTTCAGAATATATACTGTATGTAATTGTATCGATTAATCAGTTCCTCGCCTTTATAATGGACTAATTATATTTCATATAGATAGGTATAGAGAATGAGAGAGCACCATTTGACCTGTCTCTAATGTGTGTATGTGTCACGCTTGTGCTCTCCACACAAGCGAGAGAGAAAGGGAAGGACCCGTTAGCGAGGTGGGGAGACCACAGGGGACACGAAGGGAGTGAGTTGCCGCACAGCTGGGGATCGGCACACGTAGTCACGTGACCGCGCCACGTGCATGAGAATGCGCGGCGCGTCCAGAGGTGCGGTGCCTGGTTCAGACACACGAGTGATCCAGCTGCACATGCGCGTATACTCTGACAGCAGAGCGGGAGTGCGCATGCTCTCAGGCACCAACGCGGGGGTTGTGGGAAGTCAACGCTTCAGCCCAGGAGTCTGGAACGGGAACCAGGAACATGGAACAGGAACATGGGCATGGAAGGAGCCGGGGAGGTAGAGTCCAGAGCACAAGGTAACATCCACAAGGGAATAGCTTCTTGGAGGACATCCAGCCTCCTTAAAGGCATAGTGCCAGAAACAGCAAGGTGCAGCGAAACTAAACATAACATAAGGGTTCTTAGTCTAATCCATTGGCCAAGGAATTATAAGCCTGCTACTACATCAAGGTAAACCCTACTAAGCAGGTACCTACACTACCCGACGGTAAACTAACCTCAGTAGTATAATAATGACTATCCCAGTCTTCCGGAATCCAAAGGAGATAAGTAAAGTCCCAAGGAGGTCCAGGCAGGAACAGCATGCGATGGGTACTAGCAGGCACCAGGGCAGGAAGCAAAAGACTAAATGCAAAGAGAAAGTCAAAGAGAGGCTTATTTCCTGTCAGGAGGAAGAGGGCAGGATTTGCCAGGAAGCAAGATAGCGTTGCTTGCTTCAGAATCCTTAAAGACACAGGATCTTGACTCGCAGCTATAGGGCGGCGATCAGAAGTAAACAGGTAAGGAAGGAACACGCCATAGGGGGTGTGTTCCGCGCATCGTTACAGTATGTATATGTCCCGGACGAGTGCATTTTGCCCACTGTCGAGTGGTTCGGCATCTCCCGGCATTTTCCTGCATCTTCAGTGTCTCCCCCTGCATTTGCCTTGAAAATGGCTGTGCTGCGTCAAATGACACTGCGTTGCCATGACAATGACACACTATGTGACGTCATGACGTGAAGTCCAACACAGCGGCAGAGGAGCGGACACCTGACCGCAGGGGCCAGTCCACATGCTGCTTCTCCTCTCACCTCCTCCTCGGTATGCTGTTCCCCCCCTCCCCCGAGGGAGTCCCCATGTGCCGAGAGGATGGGGGGGAGTCTCTTCTCCAGGTGAGTGAGTTCCCGCTCCGTGGGGAGAAAGCATGGTTGAGGGGGGTCAGGCAATTCCCGTGTGGTGGGCAGCTGTGGTGCCAGTGGGGAGCTGCTGAGGTACCATGACAGACATCCCAGTTTTTAATGAACCATACCGATTTGGGCGAGAAGGAGGAGATAAGAGGAGGATGCCGGCCATGGTCAGATGATCATAGAAAAGCTGTAGCAGGGAGGAGAGCTGTCTGCAGCTTATGGGCAGCAGATTGTGCTGCAGAGCTCTCCATAGCTGCTCCTCACTAGATCTCCCGGTTCCTCTGTGTGTCTGTGCTGGCAAGTGTGTGTCTGTGTCTGTGTCTGTGTCTGTGTTGGTGTGTGTGTCTGTGTCTATAAGTGTGTCTGTGATGGTAAGTGTGTCTGTGTGGGTGTGTCTGGAGGGGAGTGAGGATGGGTGAGGGAGAGAGAAGATGGTGAGATTGAGGAGAGAGAGGATGGGGGAGAGGAGGGAGAGAGGATGGGGGAGAGGGAGGAGAGAAGATGGGGGGGAGTATATAGGATGTATTTATTTATTTATAAAATATTTTACCAGGAAGTAATACATTGAGAGTTACCTCTCGTTTTCAAGTATGTCCTGGGCACAGAGTTAAGACAAATAATACATGGTTACAAATACAGTTACACAAATGAGCAGGGTATACATTATATACAAGACATTGCATGCACAGTTAAAAATAATATATTATGGGCGTATGAAACAGTTACAGGGCAGTTTAAAATGTGTGATAGCCTTAGATTTGAAAGAACTTAGACTGGTGGTGGATGTGAGAGTCTCTGGTAGGTTGTTCCAGTTTTGGGGTGCACGGTAAGAGAAGGAGGAACGTCCGGATACTTTGTTGAGCCTTGGGACCATGAACAGTCTTTTGGAGTCTGATCTCAGATGATAGGTGCTGCATGTGGTAGGGGTGAGGAGCTTGTTCGGGTAGCTGGGTAGTTGCCCATAAAGAATTTGAAGGCAAGACAAGAAAGGTGAACTTTGCGCCTAGACTCAAGTGATGACCAATCTAGTTCTTTGAGCATTTCGCAGTGATGTGTGTTATAGTTGCATTGGAGAACAAAACGACAAATTGAATTGTAGAGGGTGTCAAGTTTGCTAAGGTGGATTTGAGGTGCCGAGCAATATACTATGTCTCCATTGTCAATAATTGGCATTAGCATCTGCTGTGCGATACGCTCTCTGACCAGGGGACTTAGGGAGGATTTGTTCCTGTAAAGTACCCCTAGTTTGGCATAGGTCTTGGTTGTCAGGGTATCAATGTGCATCCCGAATGCTAAGTGGGAGTGAAACCATATGCCCAGGTATTTAAAACTAGTGACAGGGGTTAGGATGGTGTTAGTGTTGGTTCTAATCTGGAGTTCAGTCGCTGGAAGCTTTAAAAATTTAGTCTTGGTCCCAAATACCATTGTTACAGTCTTGTCAGTGTTTAAAAACAGTTTGTTTTGGGAAATCCATTTTTCGAGTCTCAAAAAGTCAGACTGAAGTATGTGTTGAAGGTCAGAGAGGCTATGGCTATGTGCATATAGGATTGTGTCATCTGCATACATGTGTATTGAGGTTTCCTGACAAGCTGTGGGAAGATCATTGATGAACACTGAGAAGAGTAGGGGCCCCAGATTAGAGCCTTGCGGTACACCACTGGTGATAGAGAGAGGTTGAGGGGAGAGGATGGAGAGAGAGGATGGACAGGAGAGGGAGGAGAGAGAGGATGGATGGAAGAGGGAGGGGATAGGGTGGACAGAGAGGAGAGGGAGGAGAGGGAGGATGGAGGGGAGAGGGAGGATGGGGGGAGGGGCTCAAGGGCTTACAACATTTTGGCCAAAGGGTTAAACTAAAAGACCATTTTATTCAAAAGATATCTCTATCTATCTATCTATCTATCTATATCTATATGTACTGTATATCTATATATTTAGGCACTGTACCGTGTATTGGTGACTTTGATTGTAGCACTGAGCTCTGTCTGTGTTTCATGTTCTGTCTCTGGTTTTAAATATATATTGCCATGCTCAGTAGCACTCCTCTTTGACACCTAAGCGCATATATTTATGTTGTGGTTATTTTGGGGGTTCAATATGAGCTTATAGGGGTCCTGTATGATATATATATATATATATATATATACCAAAAAAAGAAAAAGGTGTCCCACTAAAAGCACTCAAGCAAAAAGTAATAATAAATTGATTTATTCAAAAAAGACATGAATTACACAAAAATGAGACAAAACTGTCCCCAAGGAACCCCTACAACATAGAATCTAACCTAAGCATAGAATAAAAGTACTGTGATGTAATATGGTCTGAAGATGACACATAAACCATATATAATGCACAGCAGGAGAAACAATGATATAACCTACTCAGTAATAATAAGACCGACCGGTCAGTGTATGATTCTATACTAGGTTGCTGTATGCTGTAACCTATATACTGCTGTCAGTAATAATACCTACTAATGCAATACCACTCAATCACCAACAATGAGGCATATAATATTTTGGTAATCACAGATGGATACCAAATACAGAGTATAATTGCAGGTCACCATGAAGTTATAAACATGTGAGTCCTCAAAAAGGGACCTGTAGTGGCAGAAGTTGCAAAAGCTAGATGGCCAGCAGAGGTCCACAGTATAGTATTGGGGGTCCCTGGGGAGTGCAAACAAACACACCCCGACGTACGATTCGCAACCTTTACCTCGTCCGGTGGCTTAGTGTAATGGCGTCCGATGAGGGTTTAAAAGGACGCAGACAAATGACGTAATCCAATAACATTGCGAGCAACAGAAGAAAAACACAGCTGAGGAATAAGGTCCAATAAAAATGAGTTGATGCGTCAGTAAGTAGAGTAATTATCCCTGCGTTGTATATCATACGTGCTGTTAGGGGGCTGTCTATTGCCTCTCGGATCTTACAACCAGACCCGTGATTGGTCCCAGTGAACCATTCAGCCAATCAGAAGTACAGAGACATGGTTCTATGTCCAGATCTCGCAAGTACACAGGCAGTGGCTATAAACTTCAGCGAGGCAACAGCAGAGACCACCACACGACGCTGAAGAGGGGCGTCTACCGCTGATGTCACATCACGGAGGGCTGTGATTGGTTACCACTCCATCTTGTGGCCAATCAGGAGAAAAAGAAGAATAAATTAGCATATGTAAACAGAAATATGGCAGCAAGAAATTTTGCAGAGAGCTTAACTGCACAAATAAAAAGCCAATCTAACCACTTATAAATGAAATAATAAATTAATTGGTTCAATTGATGGAACACACAGGGGCCAATAAATGTTATGTATATAATGTAAATTAAATAAATAGCACCAAAAATATAAATTATAAACAGTAACAAGAATATATGATATATTGAAGTATAGTGCTCTGGAAAAATATAATAAAAATACATAACAATAATAATAAAACCAGGAGCACCAAAAATACAAAATGTGCACAAAATTGATGTATAATAATAAATATATATATATAATAATATAATATATAATGAAATAAATGAAGACTGTCAAAATGGCCGACTATTAATAAATTAAAAAAATATTTGTATATAGTATTATAAATAATGAAAGAATATTAATAAATATTAACAATTGGTATAGAAAAGAAAAATTAATTGAATGTGTGACTCCCACCGGTTGATGCGGTGGGGGGAGATCCACAGAGACTCCCCTATTACAGAAACATCTCATAGCCAGTGTATTCATTCAGGCCATGCGGAAGGAGAGTACCCAATGTGAAAATCCATCGGCACTCTCTCTGCAAAAGGAGTCTCTCCATGTCTCTCCCCCGCATCTCCAGTGAGATGTGATCAAATGCAAAGGCCTTAATAAGACTAAAGTTGGAATCATGAAAGGTTTTAAAGTGTCTCGCCACTGTGGTGAATTTTTTTACCCTTTAGGTGATCTTGGTCTGCGTTTTTAATATTTCTGACGTGCTCAAGGACGCGAAAATGGAGTTCCCGTGTCGTCATCCCAATATAAATGTTTGAACATGGGCATGAGAGATAGTATATAACTGCCTTACTTTTACAGTTAAGGGGCACTCTAATCCTAAAAGTCCTTGAACTCTGTGAATTCAAAAAAATAGATGTATTAGTCATGTATTGGCAAGCAGAACACGTTCTGCAAGCCAAAAATCCCGGTGTCAACCTCCTAGAGAGAAAGTGGGTAGCCCGCATCAGCACTGTAATGACTACGAATCAATTTATCTCTCAGGTTCGGAGCTCTGCTTGAGTGAAACAATTTCGCCTTAGTCTCAGGAACTCTCCCACTACTGAGCGTGGCCAAATGTATACAACAAAAGACAAAGATATCCAATGTTACAAAATACATAGTTTAATACTTCAATGTTAGTACTTTGTCCAGCTGGTCTCAGCTGTTTTGGAGGTCAGTGGCTCCTCCCTCCCAGGGTTTAAGCTCACCCTCCCCACTTTCCAAGTAAGCAGGTTTTCTTTTCATGCAGCTGGTTGTGACAGGTTCAATGCTGTGACAGGTTCAATGCTTAGAATTTAATAATTTAGTGTTAGGACCTGCGAATTTGGTCATGCCTTGATGTGGCTCGCAGGCTTATACGCTTTGGCCAAAGGGTTAACTAAATTACCCTTTTTCAGGAGATATAGGTATTTCACTGTGTATTTTTGTCACATTGGATGTTACTCTGGACTTCTTTGTTTCTTGTTGTATACATTTGGCCATGCCCAGTAGCACTTTTTGACACACACACACACACACACACACACACACACACACACACACACACACACACACACACACACACACACACACACACACACACACACACACACACACACACACACACACACATATATATATATATATTTATATATATATATATATATAGTGGTAATTTTGGGGAGTCTCTTACAGCTTGCTGGATATCTGTGTGTTTATTAATGTTTATTAATGTTATTCACACGAATAAGGGTCATTTATTTAAACCCTTTGGCCAAAGCATTATAAGCCTGCAGCCACGTCACGGCATGACCAGTATGCAGGTCCTAACACTATCTGTGAAAAATCTCAGTTACCTCTGCTGGAGGGAGAATGGCCTTAATAGACGTTTCCTGCACATGAACATGGAAAAACCTGCTACTTGGGTATCTTTGTCTTTTGTTATATACATTTGACCACACTCAGTAGCACTACTTTTGGACACACTGACCGGTCGCAGCTCCATTTACTGTTCTTAATGCGATATGAGTGTATTTCAACCTTGTTTAACAGATACATTTTATATAAGTACACACTATGTTGGGCTTTTTATTCTGTCAAGGAAGATGACCAGATTCCATGGGCAAAAGACACTTCTAAGACAGACGCAACAAAGATACCATATTGCTAAATGTTATTTACTATTTTAGTATTTATTTTACTTCCAAGCTATCCACAAACACGGGTTCTATATATACCTTATATCCTAGTCAATAGTCATTTATATGTGAATTCAAATGTATAGGATGATTGCTACTTTATTTATGTTTAGCTTTATTTTTGCCACTACTATCTGAAAAAGATAGATATATAAGTGTAGCCCTCTTTCTACTGCTCTACAGTGACTACGGGTACTGCACACACCTGCTGCTCCAGGAGATCTAGGCCTCCGCTAGCTGGGAGCCTGGGGTAATAGTTATCTTATTGGCAGCGCCTCCACTTACCCAGGATCCCCATTGCGTAAGATTCCCCTGGGTAAGAACAATAGCAACACACATCAGATTGTAACTGTTTACTGTAAAGTACTGATAGACCCTTATCTCATAAGTATAGCAAGAGCACATATAACACATCAACCAATTACTTATAATATAACTCTAGTGGCTCGGCCACTCTCATAAGGAGAAATGTCACTTCCTGTCACCGCGTGCCCCCACACCGTGTCCATATAGCTAAAGATATGTATATAGGCTCAGTCCTTTGGCCACTCCACTTAGTGTCTCCAAAGAGTGTTCCCTAAGGCGGGATCAGCGCCTGTTGACCGGTGTTGGTGCACTTTTAGTAAATACCTTCCGGTCACTGGGGTGACCGTCAACAACTTCAAAAAGGATCTGCCGATCCAGCGCAGTCTCTCACGATTGAACGATGCACAGCAGCCTGGTCCCAGACGACTGGCACCAATCTCAGCTCCGCAACACTTTGTCCCTATCTTCTATACAGTAAGGGCAAATGTCGCTATCAATACAGGGCGTCCCTGCAGCACCACAAGCTATGGTGACTCAGGGAATACACTGGGGCCTGCGGGGAAGATCTAACCTACGCAGGTGGGTCACGGACCCCCTGCGCCCACACTAACTTCCCCTTTGCTCCTCCGGTGCCCTCTGGCTAGCGTGGTCTCTCCCCCATGCTTTCCTTTCCTGTCTCCCGCGATCCTTGCCCTCCTATTCGCTCCCTGGCATCAGGTGGCTTCGCAAAGGCTCCTGGGGGTTGTAGTTACTGGCTGAGCCTCTTCCTTATTGGCCAGCCGTTCGCGCGCTTTGCACTGCGCATGCGCGACCTCTATCCCCTCTGACAGTGCTCCCTCTGTTGCGCAACAACATGGCGGTGCCCTATGCTGTCGGACCGCCGCAGAACCTTCTAAACACTCCCTCTGGAGACACACTGCAGCAAAGGTGAAGCAAAACTAAGACACCCCTACATTCTCCCCCTCGCAGAATCCAACATCCCAGCTTGGGAACATAACCATAACATTTTTACACAATAAATTTTCATACCTGTGAACTACACCTTATCCTGTATACTCTACATGAGGTTGTACATGTAACTGAACATGCCAATTACAGATCTCACTTTATGGCGAGCCCACTGATGAGCCTCATAATGGGGTGCCCCAAATTGATCGTATACCATCCTCATTGGAGGTTGACCAGTTCTTTGGCTTCTGCGAAGGTGCTCTTCTGTTGCTCCCTCTGGAGAGTAACAAGTCTACCCTACATAAGGTTATCCTGTGTTGTTCGTATTTATTTGTTTGTATTTTTGTGTTTTGTTCACCAATTGGCCATAGATTCTATCGCAGCAATAATGAGACTTTCTTGTAGATGTTGATTTAATAAACTATTTTAATATACACTCATTTAACCCAGGTAACTCTCAATGTATTACTTCCTGGTAAAACATTTTATAAATAAAAATAAATACATTTACACTAGACACACCGAGTGCTTTCAAGAAGGATTTTGTTTCTTTTGTTGTACAGTAAATGTTATTTGGACTCTGTAACAGGGAATTTATCCCTGTTCAGAATATGCCACTAATCCAGCAGTGTGTTGGTTAATTGGATCCAGCAGTTAACCAACTTCACCTGGCTGATTAGAGGTTTGTTAGAAAAAGCCTGTTCCCAGAAACAGGAAGTAGATTTTCCTCAGTACACAAGGGTGCTGACAAGAGGAAAGAGGTCTTGAGCAGAAAGGCTCTGCTGAGATGAAGACACCCAAAGACCTATATTCCTGGACACAGGGGACCCAGGAACCTACCAGAGACTGACATGAAGGACCACCTGCTTTAAGGTATCTCTTGAGACTTTGGGGTATAGGGTGGTAATGGGATTATCCCTCCAGCCCTGGAGATAGGGACTGGGGAAGTAAATTAGCCCTTAAACAGGGATAGGCGATTGTTGTTTTCATATGTTTTGCTGTGTTAAAATTGACAGGCGCAATAAAGCCTTATTTTAATTTCACCTTAAAACAGTCTACATTGCATACCTCTGCACATGTCCTCTTACATATGGTGTCAGAAGTTGGGATGAGAGGTGGCCCTTGAAGTTAAAAGGGGCCCCGGAGACTGCCTGTGAATTTATTGTGCTTTTGCCTGCATAGTTCCTGCAAATAGCCTGAGCAACAAAGCAAAGAATCACATACAGCAGAGACCAGAATTAAAGGGATACACATCCAGGCAAGAAATCTACACTGCACTGAAGAAAGCCACAAAACCACAGATAGACTCTTTTCCCCAATTCCAAGAGGAGAGAGAGAGAGAGAGAGAGAGAGGGAGAGAGAGACTGCTGAAGCAGGAAAACCTTACTTGCTTATCTCAATAATGTGTGATATGGTTGTTGAAAAAGGGGCTTTTCCTTCCAGCCATAGTCAGGGTTCAAGAAGTGAGTTAGCGCTCCAGAGGGGCTAGGCTTTGTTTATTGTTTTCTTTTAAAAAATAAAAAATTGCGCTGAAGCAGTGAATACAGACAGTGACCCACGAGCGGTACTGATTCTAGAATTAAAGGCTGCCACACTGCATAGGACTACCAGCTGTGAATGGAGTATATGCAGAAAAGTGTGAATATTGATGCAAGACTGTGCGGAAGCAGGGAAACTTTTACAGGCGGTGACCGACGCAAGGTACTGATTCTGGGAATTTAAAATGGCCGCCCAGCTGAAGTCAAATACAGACTCTGCAAAAATGAGGAAGAAAATGTGTTCCTGGTGTGAAGAACCCCACCACACGGAGCAGTGTCCCTTCAGTCCTTATTCAGACGATGAGAGTGAATGCACGCACAGCACTGCTAATATTGTAAAACTTACCCATGGGAAGAAAAAGTCTACAGAGGTGCCTTTGAGAGCTGCGACCTCTACAAGCAAAATAGGCCCACCTGTAGGAATACCACAATTTGGGGTTCTAGCAAATACTGTGATAACAGTTACAATAGCGCCTCCTGAGGTCAGGAAGAAAAATACACCTGATAGCCCCAAAATGGAGGACAAGATGCGGCGTTCCTGTAATGAACCCTACCCCATGGAAGAGTGGCCCTTCCAGTCCGATAAGGAGGAAGACATCCATTACGGGGAACCCGAACCGAATCACACCCACAAAACACCCCAAGAATGGTAGGGGGTGCCTGAACTCGGTACAAACTGAAAAGACCGCTTTCTATGATGACAAATGTGATCGGCAGGAGGAAGAGCGGGAACAGCAGATCACTGAATATTTACGCCACCTAACGCAACTGCAAGGAAAACATGGCGGATACAGTGAAGCTGCTGCAGTTACAAATAAAGTTGGAGACCCCAGTATCCCCGATGAGACGGAGTCGTCAAAAACAAAAAGGCGGAAAGAAAAAGGGGTCTTCACTTACCATGGAAGGAACTGACACATTTGCAGATCCCGCGGAGGAAAAGGGGGTCCGAACCGCCCTACAGCCTACAGAAAATGGAGAATTCGTCCCGCGGATGACCAAAAATCCAGAGGGCAAAAGGCAGAAGTCGTGTACCCCAAAGAAGTGTCAGTCCGGTGCTAGTAGTGAGAAACCCTCAACCAACCATACCAGGTAAGCGGAGCCGGAACCAATGAGTGACGATCCCTTGACCAGCCCTGAAGATGCCCTGAAAATTGCCAGGCATGACTGTGATCTTCTCGGGAACAATTGAAACTGAAGAAAGATGATTATGCAGAGCTACTGAAAAATAACCTGAAGCTACAGAAGAATGTGCTCACGAAGTACTCTTTGGCCAGGACAGAATTGGACGATCTCAAGTCTAAACTATATACTGCAAACACTACTATTACCGCCATGGTTGAAAAGCAGAGTCAATCCAATAGAATGATTACTAATCTGAAGCAGAAGTTTGAGTTGGCACTGAAGGAGATTACAGTCTCTCAGAATGAGGTTCACACTCTCCGCATAGAACTGAATGCCACACACCAGGAGGTCAACAGTGTCCGGACAGAGGTGGACATATCCCAGAAGGAGGTTCACACTCTCTCCACAGCACTGGATGCCTCACACCAAGAGATCAGCAGTTGCCACACAGAACTGGAAGTCTCTAAAAAGGAACTTCACAGCCTCGCTGAGGAGCTGGACGTCTCAAAAAACTAACCTCAGTCTTAATATGGATCTCAAAGTCTCTCAGAAGGAGCTTCAGACCCTCAACCTAGAGATGGAAGTCTCACGCCAGGAGACTGTCATTCTCAAAGCAGATGTGCGTAAATGGAAGGAGGACTACATGGAGGCCCTGAAAATTACAGAGACTGCAAAAAGAGAAAAATTAAGACTGAAAGAAGAGAATTCTTATTTGACAGACCACGTCAAGGAAAAGAATGAAAAGCTGCACGAGCTTAAAGAAATAAATAAACTTTTGGAAGAGGAAAAGTTTGAAGCAGAGCACTGACTGCAGAACCAACTGCAAGGTCTGCATACATACCTCCAAAATGCAGAGGAGAAGCAGCAAACTCTGCAGGAAGAAAATCTCTGCAGGCTGCTAAAGAAGTACAAGGGCTGCAGGAACGTCTGATTTCCCAGTATGTCCCCGCAAAGCAGCATGAGAAACTGAAGGCTACCCTGAGCATCACCAATGCATCGCTAGAGGCCAAGCTTAGAGCCCAGATGACTCGGCACAAGAGGGAGCACAAGAAGGTCCAGAAACTGAGACAAGTAACTGTGGCCCAAGCAAAGAAATTCACAGTGCTTCACAATACAATGAAAATGTTGAAGCAAGCTCAGAGAAAGTACGATGAGGAGATAAATTCCCTGAGATGAGATTTGCAAGATGCCCTCAAAAACCAGGGATCTCTTGCTGATGAGATGACAGTACTACAAGGACAAGTATTGACCCTGACCAAGCATCAGTATCCCACAGCCACAAAAACCCATAGAAAAAAGGGTACAGTGAGAGCTGGGAACACCGCTCATCTGAAAAACAAGGTTGCAAAGTCTAAACCACCTAAGCAAGCACTAGCAAAACCTTCAACTGGCCAACAGGCAACACAAAAAGGTATACGTGCCGATCAAACCCAGAAAAATCCTTAGCGGGTGAAGCAGAGAAGATGGGACGTTCTCTGGAAGTGGAGGTGGAATTGCAACTCAATCCCAAAGAAGCTGAACTGGCAACTCCATTGAGTGGAGAAAGTGCAGAAAGACAGCTTCAAGAGCGGAAAACTCAAAGGGCTATTCTTAACCGCTCTGCAACTGTCGCCATACAGTCTAGCTACAAAAAGATGAGCGCCCAATACAAGGGAAATCTCATGACCATGCACTCAGAAAAAAGACTATACTTGGAAAAAGTCCTCCTCGAGCGACTGAGGAGTGCTGAGCTCAAGCACCTTCAGGAGGAGACACAAATAAACTGGAGAAAGGGCTCCAATCCCAGCAGGACTGATGGTTCTCTTCCTCCATCCACTCTTATTTAAGTCACAGAATGATCTCGAATGAAAGTGGAATGATGGGCTTTGGCTGTGGCAAGCCCGAGCTTCCCACAAACTGGGGAGGTATGTAACAGGGATTGTATCCCTGTTCAGAATATGCCACTAATCCAGCAGTGTGTTGGTTAATTGGATCCAGCAGTTAACCAACTTTACCTGGCTGATTAGAGGTTTGTTAGAAAAAGCCTGTTCCCAGAAACAGGAAGTAGATTTTCCTCAGTACACAAGGGTGCTGGCAAGAGGAAAGAGGTCTTGAGCAGAAAGGCTCTGTTGAGATCAAGACACACAAAGACCTATATTCCTGGACACAGGGGACACAGGAACCTACCAGAGACTGACATGAAGGACAACCAGCTTTAAGGTATCTCTTGAAACTTTGGGGAATAGGGTGGTAATGGGATTATCCCTCCAGCCCTGGAGATAGGAACTGGGGAAGTAAGTTAGCCCTTAAACAGGGATAGGCGTTTGTTGTTTTCATATGTTTTGCTGTGTTAAATGGGACAGGCGCAATAAAGCCTTATTTTAATTTCACCTTTAAACAGTCTCCATTGCATACCTCTGCACATGTCCTCTTACAGACACGCTTATAAAGAATAAGGAATTTGTGCGTACACATTTCACAGGATTTCAGATTTCACCAATCTCAATATTGTTATCAACATATTGCACTATATTTTGTATGTTTCTCTTATTTTGCATACACCTGCGCTCCCCAATTATATGGACAACTAGGCCAGAGACCCCCATAGGCTCAACTAGGCCCTGACTCCCCTGTAAAGTTTGTGGCTGCTACAGGGACAGGCCCTTATATATATTAGTGTCAGGGACACAGCAAAGGACACTGCGCAGCAGATGCAGCCTGTGGTCTGGTACGAGACCACCAATGCATGCAGAGAATGTTAAGGTGGGATCCTCCAGCTGGATACCACCCCCATGTGGAAGCGGATTCATCGCTGACAACGATGGCGTGGGACCGGACGGCTCCTTGTCTTCAGTGCTGGAGAACCCGGCAGGTATCGTTATATCTCCAAGTGCACCAACAATAACACGTTAGTTGTGGGCAGCGCTGTCACACATATTCGGTGGGTTGACTTCTGTGGACACCGGGTGGTTAGGTGCCATGGGGCAGCTCAGTACTGTGGGGATATCCCATCAGGGCGTGGATGCTGGGTTGGAGGGCACTGTAGAGTTACGGCCGTGCATGGCCTGTTTTGTGTGGGTGTTATATCATTATCCCTAACATCATATGCATGTAGTAAACTGTTATCTATACCAGTGTGTGTGTTTCTTGCATTGGGTCCTATGACGGGGTTATCCAACATAGTTAGGATACCGCCCAGGTGGAGGCGCTGTCACCCGACGGATCTGGAATACCCCAGGCTCCCAGCCGCGGAGGTTCAGGCCTCATGTGAGCCACAGGTAAAGCACCACACACACTCAGTGGCCGCCATATCTCCCATAGGGTGGGGGAAACAGCACTACATATACAAAACACAAAATGTTCAGGGCACACAAATGGATACAAAATATAGGACAAATCACTTATCTTATAATCAGGGTGCTTGCAGTGCAGCCAGGATCACAATCCAGCAACAACAATAGATATAACAAAAATAAAAAATGTCTGCAGCACTCACTAGTCAGTTTGAATTGTAAAATAGGGTTTAATTCATCACATAAGCATCAGGGGTAAATACAAGAAAGAAGGGAGCAACGTTTCGGACCTCCCGGTCCCTTATATAGCTCCTGCACCAGTGCATATAACACTGGGTCAACATATAGTGAACTAATCAGTCTAATTTGGCGCCAAGCCATTGCCAGCCCACCTACCTAAGGTGGCTCAGAGTGGTCAATCCTGATAGCTACTGCCAACAGGCAAACGCAAATCTCCAACCTGCTGAACTATCAACAGAGCAGGGGAGTTAAACACAAACACTGCCGGCTGAATGTGTGCATGTACGCAAACGCAGGCGTCCGTGAATCACATAGTATATCCTAATTCAATCATACCTATGCTTTTGCAGTGTTTCTCGTCCTCTCTGTATCATGATTGTGTGCTGCACTGCCAAAAGCATAGTCAGTTGTTTACTACACCTGCGCATGCACAGTGAGTCCTGGCTCCAGTCCACATGTTCCCCTGGTTACTATCAACAAGGCAAAGTTGTGCACATGCGCATTGGATCACCAGCCCAAACATTGGATCACCAGCCCAACTGCAGCCTCATAGCGCTGTTGATCCAGGGAGGGGGGGGGGAGGGAGGTGAGGAAAAAGGGGGAGGGTGGGTAGAAAAAGGTGCCGGAGATAGTATGTATGATTAATAGGCAACTACTGCCTAAGTTTCAGCCAACAATGTTAAGAGTTCCAGTAAACCATGCTGTTGCAGGGTAAATGCAACTACACATGCAGGTTCTGTGGATAAGGCTTATTTATTTAGCCTTAAATTATACAGCACACAAAACAAAAATAGCTTTTCATCAGCAAACAAAAGAAAAATGGCTTTTTCTTCAGCAGACAAAACAAAACAGTTTCTCTTTAGTAGACAGTGTAAAAATAAGGCAGCTACCCTTTTCTATGCAGGAGACAGACAGTTCATAATTCATGTATTTTGCTAACAGACCTTGTATCAGTAATCTCTTCAGTAGCTTACTCCTCTCTCCTCAACAGCCAGCCCCATGTGTCTACAGCCTGGGGTTTTTAACACACCTTGATTAGGCAGCTGGGATCCAACTAATTGTCCTGAGGTTCCCAGCTGAAGTTAACCTAGTCACTGCTGCATTGCAGGCTAAACATACCCTGTATGTCTGCCAGGCATATAGCTGGTGGCTTTTATTTACCCTGTCACACATGCCCATATATATTATCTATTTAGGATCTTCCCTGTGTAGGCTGTGAAACTTGGACCACAAATGTGAAGACAATTCAGAAGCTTTTAAACAACTAAAAGAAGTATGGAGAGATGTATGCTTGGTATTACCCAAAGACATTTTAAAAACAATACATTTGTTTGAAGTCATCACACGGGTGAAAAAAATTAAATGACAATGGGACGACATATCACAAGAAGAAATTACCATTGTTGCTAATTTATTGGATCCCAAGGGAAATCAAATGGGACGAGGAAATCAGAAATGTTTTTGGAGCAACATGGAAAATAGAGGCTTGCAACTGCAATACATGAGGATCATTGGGGAGGCCTTCATCCAGTAGTGGATCGGCAAAGCCTGAAGATGGTGTGTTGGTCTTTGACATTACCACCTTTAAATTATCATGATTTTTGCTAAATTGTAAATTACGTAAATATTTAAATAGGAAGCGAAAAACAGATCAAGAATTCACAGTTATGATTTATTTTGTCATCAAATTTTTCTAATAATGCAAAAGCTTTTCCATGCATTTTGACAAAACCGAAACATTGAGAAAAAAAATTAGAACCAAAACACAAGGTGAAGTTTACATCTCTAATTTAAGTGTATTCTGAAGGCAACATATTGTAGGAAAGTAATTCTACTAATATCCACCAGATGGCAGATAGAGCATGCACAATATTCAAATTGGAAAGAAAAGTGCTACTTTTTTGCATTACTTTGTTTTAAATATATTTTGGAAATAAACTTACAGTACAGTTGTAAATTTTAAAGATACACATTAAAAAGTACTCTGCACTCCTAAATCTGCCTTTCTTCAGCCATTCAGATGAAGCATGTGTGGTGGTAAACATAATTGTGTTCTTTTGTCCCAGCTGCTTTCTATATCTCATGTACTTTTGGCAAAATATCTTGAAAATAGATATAATACTTATACTCTTTGTATATTTTGTGCTCAGCTCACTTCTGTTTGTCACAAACATTTATGAAACAAACGAGATTATAGTCTGTGTATGTCATTATCCCGGTTCCATCTTCACTATGAAAATCAACATAATGCAGTATAAAACAACACTACGTATCTACAAACTTCAAATTATTTCATATTTTTGCTTTATATAAAGAAAGAAAGAATCCCTTTAATGTGGCACTAGAGAGGTTCACCCTAATTAAAACTTAAATTTTATTATACCTGATTAAAATAAATTGTTTGGAATAACCACATACAAAAAACAAACATACAATGATATTAAAAGACGGAGAGGTGTGATAGGGTGTTTAGTGGAGGTATGATTATATATAAATACCTCTCTAATTAATACTTAGTAGACCCTATAGTAAGGGTGATCGCTATACTAAATAGGTATAGGTATATATCAGACCCCTAAACCAAAGCAATGGAAGGAGGTAAAGGCAGGTGAATATGCTTAACTGTTGGATGTAAGGCTGAGTATATTGCTGGCTGAGTTGAAGCAGCCACTACTCACTGCACATGGTGTCACTAAATATATTGTTGTAAGCTCTATTGTGACAGGTCTAGTGTGAGTCCAGCCACATTCACAGCAGATATATAGTAGATCAACCCTAGGGTCTGAGTGCTCTTGCTGCCCACGAACGCAGTCTACGAAGCACCCCCCCCCTAGCAATTGTTTGGATTAGATTCCCTCCTCAGCTTGAGCAGGGTTCACAATCTGCAGCTTCCAACTGCATGCAGATTTCTTTTATATTTTTGCTTTAGGCTTAGTTAAGCATCTGAAACAGTAGGTACGGTCTGATGACTCAAGGTAAAGACACACTGCAGCTATATAAGCTGTGCAATAATAATTGAAAGCGGAGCATGTGGAAAATGCCTCTGTGGAGATACTGAGTGAATGAGGGGTTGAACTGCCTGCAGACCCATGTCCAATGTGTGGATGTTGGCTGCAAAGTACACAGTAGTATCGGTATAGAGTAATTACTCACAATTGTAACAGTTCCCCCTCCTCTCCTGGCTGAACGATCACCTATGCAGGTGGACCGACGTGCATCCGTTGCGTGGCCACGATCAGGATGAACAATGGATAGTAGGAAGATCGATGCCTCCGCCGCTCCTACAGTACTCAGACTCACCAGGGTGATCGATAAAAAACTTCTTTATTTAACTACATAAAACAGATACGATGACGGACAAAACTATGAAACCTCCTCCCACGCGTTTCGAGCAAATTTCCAATACTGATGGTGTGAGATGGAAATCGGAAGAATCTAGTGAACTAAGACAGCTTTTGCTTGTAATTGCTGGGCATAAATGATCAGCAGTGTGACTGACTGACTGTGAATTACATCAAAATAAGGGGTGAAGAGGTGCACTGTATGGAGCACAGGTTGGCAATAGCCTTTCCTAATACAGTACTCAATTTCCCCAATGACTGTAAGGAGGAGGATTGTGCAAAGCTACTTCCAGCACTGCCTGTTACATTGCCTCAACAATCCGAACAGAAATACAAGCTAAGCTGGGTTTTAATTGCACTTTATTTTATTTTCTGTGAAATACTCTCCATTCTTGCATTCTGAGGCAGACTGTTATGTGTTATCTGCCGATTTTGCCTTTTAGTTCTATGGTCTTATGGTTTTTTATTATTAAGAAATAATGATATGATGAAGTCTAATGCAAGGGTTTGGAATATTTAATTAGGCAGCTACTAATACGTATGCCAACATATGTCACTTGTACTGTATATAATAGAAAGAAAATAAAAATCTAATACACATTAAAAAATCTAATCAGCTATTCAGAGAAACAGAGGGCAGCCTGAAAGTGCCTTAAACCTGATGTGTTTTGAGTCTACATGCATCACTTTTTCAGGGTGAGATACGTCTTCTATCATCTGTTGTTTTTATATGTGATAGATATTTTATACTTAAGTATATATAATATTTTGCATAATAAAATGTTTTTTTAATATCTCAGTTTGGCTTGAGAAAATGTTTGACAAATTCTTAAGATTTGTTTCCCGTTGCTATATTTCCCCCATCTATTTATTTCCCTTTGGTGTTTACATTTATTTTTAAAATATCTTTGGATTTTTTACTCAAAACATATGTATAAAGAATATCAATACACTACAGTATAATAATAAATACAACATTTCAAATGAAGATTATCTTTCATTCAGTGTAGTAATAGTATAGAGAGCACATAAAATCAGCTGGTTTAACTTGCACGAGCTACTGCCTAGAAGGGCAGTGGTTGTGGGTTCTAGTCCTGTTGGGTCTGAGGCCAATACACCACTCCAGGCAATAGGTGCCTTAAGCGTATAACTCTAATAACAGCAGCACAAGCAAAGAGTCCCTCAGTACACAACACAGCACCTCGTGGGCAGCGTGGTCACATGGCCACGTGTGCGTGAGGACGTCACCCGACGGTGTGTCTCAAGGGACCCTAAGTCAGCTGAAGCTGACGATACGCCGTCGGGTGACATCATCACGTACATGTGACCACGTGACCACGCTGCCACGAGGTGCTGTGTTGTGTACTGAGGGACTCTTTGCTTGTGCTGCTGTAATTAGCTGTTAGAGAGCTATTGATTTAACACAGAGGTTGGAGGAAAGCTGAGCATATTAGAGCTGTGTGGAAATTGGAGCAAGTGTCATTTGACACCAACATAAGAGTCCCAACGCGTTTTGTCTAATAAGACTTCTTCCAGGGGTTTTGGACCAGGTTGGGACTATTATTTATCACTTGCAAGGACTGCACTAGACCCCTGGGAGCTGTCTGGAGCTCTGTACCCCCTCCATGTGATATTCCCTGGTGTATGGCCATCACTGGGGTGTATTGAGAGTGGGGGTTCAGTTGATTCAGTGCAGCTTTTTTTGGCAATCTGGGTGCAGCTCTGCTTTTAGTTTTATCTTATAAACATTAATTTCCTTTTTCCTGCGTCCTTTTTCCTTTCTGTACTGGAGGTATCCTTTGACTCCAGAACCACCCTCTGAAGTTGGTCACTTTAACAACCAAAAGCCAATGTTTATAACACAAAATGTGAGTGTATATTTTGTTTAGTATTCATCTAATACTTATATATACAGTATTAACACTATTTGTGTTTCATCTGTTCTATTGAGAATATCCTGCTACCGGTGAGCCTGTACGACACTGCGAGTCCTGCTGCTGGAGACGGTGTATATCATCCGAGGTGTCCTGATAACGGAGAGTCTGCAACATCAGTGTGGTTAAACTTAGCAACCGAAATGCCCTTTTGATTTCACTAAATGTGAGTGCAATACTTTCTTTGTTCATATTGTTATATAAAATATCACACTATTGTGTTTTTCTTCTTTTTATATATTTCCAATTCTGATGAGACTGTGCGCATTGGAATCCTCCCCTTCATCTCAATGACCATCGGCTGCAGGTAAAAATCGACATACTGGGAGAGGGGATGACATAACGAGCCCCTGGCCGAGATGATTGGTCTTCCAGGTGGCAAGGTAAGTGATTTGTGCACCTTAGGTAGTATATATAGGACCGGGGTAATAGGGACAACCCTGCACGGCAGTTTCGCCCAGTCAGCCCCTTCGATCCACAGGTCCATAATTCCAACATTTCCACCGTTATCAACTTGGTGGAGGCAGACACCAAAGGACGTGTCAAGAATTATAAACGGAGTTTTCTCGAACCTGACGCCTGAGGAACATAAGGCCCTTAAGTCATTATGTGATAATAAAAATATTATCGTAATAGCTGCCGACAAAGGAGGGGGCGTTGTGGTTATGGACTATGGGCAATACCACACTGAGGTTATGAGACAGCTTGGTGTAACCCAACATTATATGTTACTGAATGGAGATCCAACACGTGGCTATAAAAGAGAGATTGACTCAATGATACAATTGGAAGTGGATAACAGGTGGATTACGGAGGACACAGGGAAATTTCTCCAACAACAATTCCCTATTACCCCAGTCCTATAAATACTACCTAAGGTGCACAAATCACTTACCTTGCCACCTGGAAGACCAATCATCTCGGCCAGGGGCTCGTTATGTCTTCCCCTCTCCCAGTACTGTATGTCGATTTTTATCTGCAGCCGATGGTCATTAAGATGCCTAGTTACATCAAGGATACCACAGACTTTATTAACAAATTGATGGAAGTGAGGGTGGACCTGAATGGTGTACTGCTTGTAACATTGGATGTTTCAAGCCTATATACGAACATTGCCCATGCAGAGGGGATGAAGGCCATTGCGGATCATCTTAGAAATTGCGAGAATAAATCTGGACCTCCTGTGGAATTTCTACTTCTCTTGGTGGACATTGTGCTACACAAAAACTTTTTTAAGTTTTTTTTTTTTTTCTTTTTTTTTTTTTTTTTTTTAGTTCTTTTTTTTTTTTTTTTTTTTTTTTTTTGTTTATTTGTTTTTTTTTTTTGTTTTTTTTTTTTTGTATTTTTTTTTTTTTTATTTGTTTTTTTTTTTTTTTTTTTTTTTTTTTGTTTTTTTTTTTTTTTTTTTTGTTTTTTTTTTTTCTTTTTTTTTTTTGTTTTTTTTGTTTTTTATTGTTTTTTTTTTTTTTTTTTGTTTTTTTTTTTTTTTGTTTTTTTTTTTTTTTTTTTTTTTTTTTTTTTTTTTGTTTGTTTTTTTTTTTCTTTTTTTTTTTTTTTTTTTGTCTTTTTTTTGTTTTTTTTTTTTTTGTTTTTTGTTTTTTTGTTTTTTTTTTTTATTTTTTTTTTGTTTTTGTTTTTTTTTGTTTTTTTTTTTTTTTTTTGTTTTTTTTTTTTTTGTTTTTTGTTTTTTATTTTTTTTTTTTTTGTTTTTTTTTTTTTTGTTTTTTTTTTTTTTTTTTTTTATGTATTTCTTGTTTTTTTTTTTATCCT